>NC_057809.1:550843646-551143646 GCF_018294505.1 Triticum aestivum | reverse complement strand
GGTAGGTTTCGCCTCCAAGGTAGAAAGGGAACCATGAGGAGCTATGTGAAGGTTAAGCTTACAGAATTCCTCATGGAGGGGTGGTTGACATTGTTGCAACATGAGGTTGTTGCAATAGGATTTACGACTTAAAGCATCAGCCATGACATTAGCTTTGCCTGGGGTGTAGGTGATTCCTAAGTCGTAATCCGAGATCAACTCCAACCAACGTCTCTGTCTGAGATTCAGATCCGGTTGGGTGAAGATATACTTGAGACTCTGATGGTTAGTGTAGATTTCGCAACGGTTACCAAGAAGGTAATGTTGCCAAGTCTAAAGTGCATAGACTACGGCTGCAAGCTCTAGATCATGAGTAGGATAATTTCCCTCGTGTGGATGCAACTGTCGAGATGCATAGGCAATCACATGACGATCCTGCATAAGAATGCAACCTAGTCCCTGTCGTGAGGCATCACAATAGATAACAAAGTCCTTGGTGAAATCCGGTGGCACAAGTATGGGAGCAGATGTCAGGCATCTTTTCAGTTCCTGAAAACTGTGCTCACACCGTGTGGTCCACTCAAACCTTTTATCTTTCTTGAGAAGTTCCGTGAGGGGTTTGGCCACTTTGGAGAAGTTTTCAACGAAACAGCGACTATAACTGGCTAGACCAAGAAAACTCCTAACTTGTTTGACCGTTTCCTGTGGAGTCCAATTGAGAACGGCTTTAACTCTCTCGGGATTGATAGCAATTCCCTTACCAGAGATCACGTGGCCTAGATAGGTCACTTCCGGCAACCAAAATTCACACTTGGAGAACTTGGCATAAAGGCGGTGCTCTCTGAGTTTTTCTAACACAAGTCTAAGATGTTCGGCATGCTCTTCCTCGTTCTTCGAGTAAATAAGAATATCATCGAGGCAAACCACGACGAACTTATCTAAGTACTCCATAAAGATCGAGTTCATCAAGCGGGAGAAAGTAGCTGGAGCATTGGTTAGTCCGAAAGACATCACGGTGTACTCGTATTGACCATAACAAGTGACAAAGGACGTTTTGGGGATGTCCCCATTTCTGATTTTGATTTGGTGGTAGCCTAACCTCAAATACATCTTGGAAAAGACTGAGGATCCAGCAAGCTGATCATACAGGTCGTTGATCCTGGGGAGCGGATACTTGTTCTTTATCGTGACCACATTAACAGGACGATAATCTACAACCATCCGATCCGTACCATCCTTCTTCTTGACAAAGAGGACAGGACAAGCCCAAGGAGAAGAACTGGGACGGATGAAACCCTTTTGCAAGGACTCATCAAGCTGTTTCTTAAGCTCGGCTAACTCCAAAGGTGCCATCTTGTATGGTCTCCTAGAGATTGGAACAGTTCCTGGGATAAGTTCTATGACAAACTCTACATCTCTGTCAGGTGGGACACCTGGCAATTTTTCTGGAAAGACATCCGGGAAGTCACGAACTATCAGAATATCTGCAAGGTCTGGAAGAGGGCTGGCATTAAGAGAATAGAGTTGATGCCTTGCAACTCTAGTGGAGACCGTGACTATTTTGCCAGATGGATGTGTAAGTTGAACAGATCTGGTGTAACAATTGATCTTGGCATGATGAGCTGTCATCCAGTCCATGCCCAAGATGATGTTAATATCTAAAGACTTGAGAGATATCAAAGAAGCAAGGAGTACCAGTCTGTCAACAAGGATTTCATTACCATGGCTTACCTTGGAGGTTTGCCATTTGGAACCAGGAGTTTGGATTATAAGTGGAGTTGGCATATCACAAAATGACATGTCGTGCAACCGAGCATAACCTTCGGATATGAAGGAGTGAGATACTCCAATATCGAACAGAACTGAAGCTGGGTGACAATTGACAAGAAGCGTTCCCTGTACGACATCGGGATCATCTTGAGCTTCTGTAGCTGGACATGGTGCACACATGCTCGTTCAATGGAGGCTGGCTTGGTACTGATCATCTTGCCTGATGGCTTTTCACGGCCAACAAACCTCTCAGACTGGGGTGGAGTATAACTGGACTGAGGGCAGTCACGTGCGTAGTGTCCTGGTTCTCCCCAGGTGAAGCAAGTCCCTGAGGTAGGACGTGGTCCTACATTGGCAAGTAGTCCACTAATAGGCCTGGGTGGAGCACGTTGCTGAGCTGGGTGAGGCGCCACATCGGACGGCCTCGGTGCATATCCCGGTGGAAGAGTTGAGTTTGGAATCCAAATCCGTCGCTTCTGAGAGCCAGGGCGGGAGGAAGAACCCAGATCACGGTTGTGCTTACGAGACTCCTCGTAAGTGACCTGAGCTGTCTCTGCATTAATGGCCTTGTTCACAAGAGCCTGGAAAGTATCACAATGATGCAGGTGGAGGTCACGACGCAACTTAGGGTTGAGACCCTTCCGGAACCTAGCCTGCTTCGTGGCATCTGTGGACACTTCTTCTGTGGCATAGCGGGCGAGGTTTCCAAACTCTCTACTGTAAGCATCAACAGGCAGCTTACCCTGGGTAAAACTACAGAACTCTTCCCTCTTGCGGTTAATGAGAGCCTGAGGAATGTGGTGCTCACGAAAAGCCTCGGTGAAATCCCTCCATGTAGGAATCTGACCAGCTAGAAGCATAGCCTCATAGCTCTGCCACCAAATACTAGCAGGACCTTCCAGGTGATAGGTAGCATAGGTGACCTTGTCACCTTCAGCTATGTTCGCAGAACACAACTTAAGAGTGATGCTCCGGAGCCAGTCATCTGCATCGAGTGGCTCAATGGAATGATGGAAGGTGGGTGGTTTCAGACCAATGAAGTCGGTGATGGAAACCAACTTCTTACGCTGATGTGCGGTTTTCTGCTCAATCAGTGCCAGCAAGCGGTTAGTCTCATGCTTGTTCCTCTCGGATGCTAACAAGAACTCGGCCATCAAAGGCTGGTTAGGAGGATCCTCATCCCTACCATCTCCGTGGTTCTTGCTATGAGCAACTGAACCTCGGTTAGCAGACGACATCCTAGCACAGAAACCAAGGAAACAAGGATGGAATTAGCATCAACATAAGGATGCGGAATGTAATGCAAAAGCATTGGAAACTCTTGAAATCCTAGGACAATTTAGGCAGCATAACGGCTGTAAATGCTCAAAAGGATTTTGAGACATTCATCAAAGGAATAGCATAATCAATCAACATCATAATATCAAGGTTCTGGGTCAAACTGAGGACACCTGGAAGTAGTAGAACTGTACGTAGACACAACCCAACAATCCTAAGACTTTACGGTTTAGTAACACGTCATCCTAAGAGATAGAGGAGAAACCTAGGCCTTAACCCTCGTAGAAAAGAAGAGGCTGACTCAGAAAGAATGACATGAGGTAAAGGAGTAAAAAGAGCCTTATGTTCCCTTCCACAATCAATTCCCTTATATAACTAAAGCATTTCTAGACTCAACTTCGACCAGTATGGCTTGGTAATCCTATAGTCAGTCAGGCTCTGATACCAACATTGTCGGGACCATGATCCTAAGTCACACCGATCTAGCATGTAACACATCATATCACTTTGCGGCCTCACGCACGGTATTCCCACGGGTGCCACCTTACCTGGCCCAGGACCGTTTGCGCCTTTTGGCTCACGTATATGACAGTGTCGCTAACATCCATATGACAGAGAATCCGGGCTGACATGACTAGTCGTGAACCCAAGGTGGCACCAACTTACGGGGACAGGCATACATGAATCAACACCGAGCATGTCAGTCAGTAGCGTGTGAATCCGGGCTGTAGCACTGGGCTAACAGGACTCCGGGAACCCGGGCTGTAGCAGGCTAGGCAGGACTCCGGATGTCACTGCATGACATTTCCCCGAAGGGACAGACACAGGAACGAAGTAAATCACATGCCGGCCAATCAAGTGTTATGGAGCAGTAGTGCTGGGCTAGCAGGACTCCGGTGAACCGGGCTGTAGTGGACTACTATGGCTCATGGAAGCACAAGACTACATTTCCCCATAAGAGAGGCTACCAGGGAGAAACAACTAGGTTGTCGGATCCCACACATAGCAATACACGTTACACGTACGCATAACATGCAAGTATGTGCTGTACAACATGGCATCACAACATAACTCAAACTCATATAGATAAAGGCCCAGAAGAGCCACATAGCATTCAATACAAACAAGGGTCTCATAACCCATCATTCAGAGCATACAAGCAATGGAAGCATTACATGTCTGAGTACATACAACTACAAAAGGAAAAGACTAAGAAGCCTGACTAAACACGACCCTCCCAAGGGTACAAGATCGTAGCTGGGATACAAGCTACTCGTCGAAGTCACTAGTGTAACCAACTACAAAACATAAATAAGCAAACATGAGTACGAAGGTACTCAGCAAGTCTTACATCAGAACTATCTACATATGCAACATTTTCAACAAAGGGGGTGGTGGATTCTTAACAGCAGCAAGCCAGCTTTGACTCAGTGGCTAACCTATACTACGAGTATCAGAAACTTCTTTGAGGTGAGGAGACGCACACGAGTCCACATATTCACCATATCAATACTCCACTATGGATCCGTTCCCGTCTCCCTACGAGAAGGCCATCCATAGCACTCACGCTTATCTTGCGGATTTTAGAGTATCCACTTCAAGTTGTCTATGTACTACATAAGTCCTCCAAGTTTCCATATCCGAGGAAAATGGCTATTCGAATAGATAATGTTAACCCTGCAGGGGTGTACTTCTTCACACACGCTCTCGCCACTTATCGCCCTGTACACGTCATGTACCTCGGCAACCTTCAAGCGGAAGCCGGGCGAGGGTGTCGGCCACGACCTGACTAACCACACAAGTCTCTCGTCCAGGTTTATCGCCTATTCGAGTTCCATCCGCAAGGAGTTCCGGCCGAAGTCTCCAGTACGGCCCCAAACGATGTGTGCAGGGTTCCCAAGCCCACCATCCGAGTGCCACTTGGTACACCGTGCCACGGTGCCTAGTCTGTCCCAAGCCCGTCCCGTCGGACACCACCTGGTAGACAAGTAGCACTACCTACAAACGTCAGAAACTAGTTGCAACTCCTGGACAGAGATCAAGTGGATTAATAAGCTGAGAGGGGCCGGATAACCGGAACCCAATGTGTGGTAGTAAATGGACTTGGACAACATACACAGAACTCAGTGCTTAGGGATGGTTCCAACGAGACAACCCACCATGTACTCCTACATGGCCTCTCATTGCTACCTTTACCAAAACGTGTTCACACACTTAGCCTTTATCGGTAGGACATGTTCACCACTCCAATTCATTCCCAATGAATCAGACCTGACACAACTCTAAGCATAGCTGGCATAAAGAAAACAAGCATGGATGAGTAGGCACATCAAGGCTCAAGCAACTCCTACTCATGCTAGTGGGTTTCAACTATTTACTCTGCCAATGACAGGTCATGCAGAGGAATGGGTTCAACTACCGCAGCAGAAAAGTAGCAGTTGAATTGTTGTTGTCCTAATGTAGTATAAGGAGCAGGAGAGAGAGAGAGTGGGATTTGTCGAAATGCTCAAGGGGGTTTGCTTTCCTGATAGAACGACGAAGGGGCACTGCTCCTCTGACAGGTACTCGGGAACACCTTCCGAAGTGGAACCTATCGAGAAGAAACGGTGCCGGCAATCAATACATAAAGAATGCAACAATATGATGCATGAACATAACATGTGCAAATGGTAGTGTTTGGGCTAATGCAAGATGCTACCACATTGGTTGAAGCCCATTTGAATTAAAGATTCAAATGCAATTCAAAATGAAGCATTTAAAATGCCCATATTATGTTTTCACTTATACGGCATGTATAAGTTGGTTTTCATGCATGTAACTGGCATAAATGGATTCCCTGCATTTTTCTGATAATTTTTCATATATAAATTATTTCATTCTGAGCTACGGTTGAATTATTATGATTTTTTGAAGTTTAAGCAATATTCTGGAATTTCCTGAGTTCAAATAATTCCAGAAATCAATTATTGCATCAGCTTGAGGTCAGCACTACGTCAGCAGTCAACCTGGGTCAAACCTGACATGTGGGGGCCACTGGTCAGTGACTAACTAAACTAACCTAGTTTAATTAGCACTAACCTAGGTTAAACTAATTAGTATTAAACCTAAACTAGACTAATTAATCGGGTGGGGCCCGCATGTCATAGACCTAGGGGAGGTCAAATCCCCTGGTCAACCGGGCAAAACTGCCGGCGGCTCGACGCCGGCGAGGCCAGACGTGGCGGCGCGGCACGGAAATGCGCTACAGGGCGCCTTTTGCGACGCGGTTTGGCCCTACGAAGAGCTGGTGTTTGCGCGCATCTGGTTGAGCGAACGGGAGGAGCTGGGGTGGCCGGAATCATGGCCGGCGACGAAGTTTGCGGCGGCCGGAGTTCGGCCAGGTGTGCGCGGGGTATTGCGGGGCACGGCAGGAGCTGCGAGCAGGTCCACTCGACTCGCCAAAGTGCACTGAGTGCAACGGCGAGCTCGGCTGCGAGCTGCGGCGGCGGTGGCCACGACGGCGAGGGGCTGCGGCGGCGATGGCTTCGGCCAGGGTGGAAACAATGGCTACAACGCGGGAACGAGGGGGAGAAGAGAGGGAAAACAGGGAGATGCTCACGGCGATCACGCGAAGCAGCACGGCGGGCTCGGGGGAGGCCTGGTGACGGCGAATCGATGGTGGTGGACTGCGGAGCCCGAGGTGGAAGACAATGTCGATGGTGGCGTTCCAGGGGCTTCCGGCGTTGGGCGGCTCGGTGAGGAGCTTGAGGGAGACACGGCAGAGCTTCTGGACCTGGCGGCAGGGCGAGGGAGAGCTGGTGGCCACGGAGGTGCTCGTCAGTGTTCGCGGGCGGTTGCGGCGACCGCGGAAGAGAGAGAGAGGAGGAGGAGACGGGGACGAGGGAGAGTGAGAGGGGGTCGGGGAGGCTGTGTGGTGTCTCTAGGGACGTCCAGAGGGAGGTGACAAGCATGAGGTGGTCGGACGCGCGCCGGCGTGCGTCGGCCACACGCTCGGCGTCCTCCTGGCACGCTGGAGAAGACAACTGGCAGGGCCAGCTGGGCCGCACTGTGCAAGGCCTCAGGTAAGTGGCCTAGGTAAGGGTTTTTCCCTTTTGTTTTCTTTTTCTATTTTCTGACATTTGTTCTGATTTAGTAAAATACTAAATCAACTTATTTTATTGTATAAATTTTAGTAGGGACTAGTTGGACCACTCCAAAGCCCCTCACCAAAATTCAGAAATATTGGACAATATTTTGTATATATAAAAATATTTATCCAACGCAAATAAATACTGGATTAATTCCAAATGGCCAAAATAAATATTTATGAGCTCCTGAATATATTTGTTTGAATTTTACCTCTGACCAATATTTTCAAAGAGCAACATGAACATTTTCTTGGACCTTTTCGGAGCAATTTTTATTTGGGTTATTTCCAGAAATGATTTCTGAGTGTTTCACAATTCCCCAATTCAAATTTAAATGAAGTTTAAACATGATGCACATATGACTATCTAGTCTAGGTCATAACAGACCTAGGGATGTGATAGGATGGGGACACGAGGGACGTACTCCTTAGAGGTCGACTGCGCAATAATGGTCTCTATGCACTTAATATGCCACCAGCTCCTAGTGCTTTCAGCGTTGTTCGTCTTTCTCCATCACATTGGCATGCATGCCTTGGTCATCCTGCCACTCCCATCGTTCGCCATGTACTTCACCGTCATGAGCTTCCAGTTGTGTCAAATAAACAGGTTGATGCAGTTTGTGATGCCTGTCAGCAAGGCAAGTGTCATCAACTTCCTTTTTCTGAGTCGAGTCGTGTAGTCAATAAACCGCTTGAACTTGTGTTTTCAGATGTATGGGGCCATGCCCAAACCTCTGTTAGTGGTCGTAATTACTATGTCATTCGAAGCGCATGTTGACGTCTGCTCAGTCACAAAATTATTCATGTGCAATCCAATTGTGGGGTGAGTATCACAACCCCAATGCATTCTTTAATAAGCTTGGAATTACACATCGTGTGTCTTGTCATCATACACATCATGTGTCTTGTCCTCATACACATCAACAAAATGGTGTAGCTGAGCGGAAGCATCACCATATAGTTGAGACTGGTCTTGCTTTCCTTGCGCATGCCTCTGTTCCTTTCCGGTTTTGGAGTGATGCATTTTCCACCGCATGCTTTCTCATTAACAGACTCCCTACATGACTTCGTCATATGAAAACACCACTTGAACTCTTGATGAATGAGATGTCTGATTATACGTTTCTCAAGGTCTTTGGGTGTGCGTGTTGGCCACATATTCGTCCATATAACCAACGCAAGGTGGAGTTTTGGTCTAAACAGTGTGTGTTTCTTGGTTATAGTTCTCTTCATAAAGGGTACAAGTGTCTTCATGTTCCCTCTAACCGCGTCTAAATCTCTCATGATGTGGTGTTTGATGAGAATGTTTTTCCTTTTTCCGCACTTCCGGTAACCTCCACCACTCCCACTGGATCTGAGTCATCTGTTTTACCTTTGCCTAATCAATTTATTGATGCTGCATATACCCCCTTGTTGCTACCTAACCATGGCGCAGGTACTAGACGAGGAGCACGCCTCGAGCTTCTGGATGAACAGCCGCTCGCGTCTCCTTGGACATCCGGCGAGCCCACTCGTGACGCTCCTCTGTCACCTGGCTTGCCGCCGTGGCTGGCCGAGCTGGGCCCGACCACCTCGGTCCAGCATGGGGCTAGCCACGCGTTGGCCGAGCCAGTCAAGCTGTCATGTGCTTTTGATCATCATCTCGTGCTTTTGATCTCCATCTCCAAAGCATCGTGATGATCTCCATCGTCACCGGCTTGACACCTTGATCTCCATCATAGCGTCATGGTCGTCTCGCCAACTATTGATTCTACAACTATCGCTAACGCATAGTGATAATGTAAAGCAATTACATGGTGTTTGCGTTTCATACAATAAAGCAACAACCATAAGGCTCCTGCCAGTTGCCGATAACTTCTACAAAACATGATCATCTCATACAATAACGTATATCACATCATGTCTTGACCATATCACATCACAACATGCCCTGCAAAAACAAGTTAGACGTCCTCTACTTTGTTGTTGCAAGTTTTACGTGGCAGCTGCGGGCTTCTAGCAAGAACCATTCTTACTTACGTATACAAAACCACAACGGTGATTTATCAAGTTTGCTATTTTAACCTTCAACAAGGACCGGCTGCAGTCAAATTTGATTCAACTAAAGTAGGAGAAACAGACACCCGCTAGCCACCTTTATGCAAAACTAGTTGCATGTCTGTCGGTGGAACCGGTCTCATGAACGTGGTCATGTAAGGTTGGTCCGGGCCGCTTCATCCAACAATACCGCTGAATCAAAATAGGACATTGGTGGTAAGCAGTATGACGATCACCACCCACAACTCTTTGTGTTCTACTCGTGCATATCATCTATGCATAGACCTGGCTCGGATGCCACTGTCAGGAAACGTAGCATGAAATCTCAAAAATTTCCTACGCTCACGCAAGATCTATCTAGGAGATGCATAGCAACGAGAGGGGATAGTGTGTTCACGTACCCTCGTAGACCGAAAGCGGAAGCGTTTGACAAAGCGGTTGATGTAGTCGAACTTCTTCTTGTTCTGACCGATCAAGTAC
Source organism: Triticum aestivum (assembly GCF_018294505.1). Taxonomy (NCBI): domain Eukaryota; kingdom Viridiplantae; phylum Streptophyta; class Magnoliopsida; order Poales; family Poaceae; genus Triticum; species Triticum aestivum. The sequence continues at coordinate 551,133,976 of NC_057809.1, read as the reverse complement.
CGAACATACAACACCTCTGAGTTTTGCACACGTTCATCTTGATGACGTACCTCGAACTCTTGATCCAGCAAAGTTTCGAGGGAGAGTTCCGTCAGCACAACAGCGTGGTGCTGGTGATGGTGAAGTGATCCGTGCAGGGCTTCGCCTAAGCACTAAGTGAATATGATCGGAGGCGTAAACTGTGGAGGGGGTAACCGCACATGGCTAACAATGTTTGGTGTGTGTTAGAGGCGCCCCCACCACCGTATATAAAGGAGGGAGAGGAGAGGTGGCCGGCCCTAGGTGCGCCCGAAGTAGGAGGTGTCCTACTTGGGCTCCTAGTAGGATTAGCCCCCCCTTCCTTTTATCGGAGGGGGAAAGGGGGAAGGAGAGAGAGGAAGAAGGAAAGGGGGGCACCGCCCCCTCCCCTAGTCCAATTCGGACTCCTCCATTGTGGGGGGCACGCCACCCCTATATGGGCTGGTGTGCCTCCCTCCTATGGCCCGTATCTTCCCCGAGGGGGGTGGTCCGGTAACCCCCTCCCCCTGGTACTCCGATATGTACCCGATACATTCTGGAACACTTACGGTGTCCGAATACAATCATCCAATATATCAATCTTTACCTCTCGACCATTTTGAGACTCCTCTTCATGTCCCTGATCTCATTCGGGACTCCGAACAACATTCGGTCACCAAATCACATAACTCATATAATACAAATCGTCATCGAACGTTAAGCGTGCGGACCCTACGGGTTTGAGAACTATGTAGACATGACCGAGAAACTTCCTTGGTCAATAACCAATAGCGGAATCTGGATGCTCATATTGGTTTCCACATATCCTATGAAGATCTTTATCGGTCAAACCATAATGACAACATACGTTATTCCCTTTGTCATCAGTATGTTTACTTGCCCGAGATTCGATCGTCGGTATCTCTATACCTAGTTCAAACTCGTTACCGGCAAGTCTCTTTACTCGTTCCGTAATGCATCATCCCACAACTAACTCATTAGTCACAATTCTTGCAAGGCTTATTATGATGTGCATTACCGAGAGGGCCCAGAGATACCTCTCCGATACTCAGAGTGACAAATCCTAATCTTGATCTATGCCAACCCAACAAACACCTTTGGAGATACCTGTAGAGCATCTTTATAATCACCCAGTTACATTGTGACGTTTGATAGCACACAAGGTATTCCTCTGGTATCCGGAGTTGCATAATCTCATAGTCGAAGGAATATGTATTGGCATGAAAAAAGAAATAGCAGTAAAACTGAATGATCAATATGCTAAGCTAACGGGTGGGTCTTGTCCATCACATCATTCTCCTAATGATGTGATCCCGTTCATCAAATGACAACACATGTCTATGGTTAGGAAACTTAACCATTTTTAATTAACGAGCTAGTCTAGTAGAGGCTTACTAGGGACAAAGTGTTCTGTCTATGTATCTACACGTGTATCAAGTTTTCGATTAATACAATTATAATAGAATAATAAAAATTTATGATGATATAACGAAATATAAAATAACAACTTTAGTATTGCCTCTAGGGCATATTTCCTTCAGGCAGAAGCAGGCGCTCCCGCCGACGATGGTTTTGGTGGCTATAGCAACAAGATAAGATATGGAAGAAGTAGGATGGCCGTCAGATGTCAACCTAACGACTATGGTTGTCTAAATAGTTTGTTGACTTTTGTTTTTGACCATTAAATCGTTTTGTTTACTAAATGGAAAATGCCTTGCGCATGCTTCGTCCTCGTGGGCCAACAAAGTCAGCTTCAAAAGCTGTGGTGGACATGCAGCCCATTTATTTCATTTTTACAACCCATTTGATTTTGTTTTCCAATACGTCTATTTCTTTGGCTGAGTAAAAAAATAGTTGATTTACTATTTCTAAGAATTTACAACGCATTAGATTTTTTTTGAATACACCTATTTACTAGGCTGGGTAAAATAATAATATTGCAGACATGCAGCCCATTTATTATTTCTGATAATTTACAACCAATTTGCTTTTAGTAGAAATAGACCCATTTTCTTGGATGGGTGAAAAAACAATGTTGGTCTGGACAGAGCATTTCTTATAAAAAATTAATACTGAGCTAGGTATTTTATTAAAACAACTTAAGTTGAGCTTGGAATTCTTATCTAAAAATGGAACTAAGTTGTGCATTTTCTTAAAAAAACAAAGGCTGGGCTGCACTTATTTTAGGACAAATAAAATATAGACTGGCACACATCTTTCAAAACAGTTGCATTGCTGATGTTCAACGAACAAGGCATGTGTAGTACAGTACAACTTTACAAAGTAGCTACTCAGCCCATATTCAACGATGTCGGAAATGGCCGGAACAACGCTTGTGTACATCTTATTAAAGTCACTGAGCTAAAAGCAAAGAGTAAGTAATGCATGAAAACAATCAAATAAAAATTTTGTGGGAAGGCATCTGATTTTGTAGAAGAAGACTCCCCGACAATGCCTCCAAAAATTTCTTTGCTACTCCCGCAGGAGCCATTGGGTTTCCCCAAAGAGGAAGGGTGATGTAGACAACATCAAAGCTTTCCCTCAGTTCCGAATGAAGGTTTTTTGAACCATTAGTAGCTCTTGCACACAATGAAAATAAAATATGTACTTGCACCCAACGTGGCAAGAGGATTGTCAATCCCCTTCTCCTTGTGAGTTACGTGGTCAAAGGCAAATAGTGATTGATAGTATTAAAGTAAAAGGCCAAAATAAAAGAGAGAAATTTTTAGTAGTAATAAGTATTTATGGAGAATGGACCTAGGGCCATAGTGTCAATAGTGGCATTTCTCTTGAAAGAAGGCAAATGGCATGGTAGACCAATTACTATAGGGCAATTAACAAAATAGTTGCATTTATAAGTATGATCATTCATGGCCTAATATTGAATAGGAATTACGTCTCTGATAAGTAGACCGTTATCCAACTACATCTACTACTATTAGTCCACCATGAAGCTGCTATCCAACATGCGTCTCAAGGTATTAAGTTTACTAGAAGTAGAGCAACGCAATAAGCAAGATGACATAATGTAGACAAAAATAAATATAGAAATAAGAATAAACCCCATAATTTTATCCTCAGTATCAACAATTTAAATATGTGTCTTGTCCCCATTATGTCACTGGGATACATAACACAACAAGATTGAACCCACTACTACGCACCACTTCCTCTGAAGAACTACCCAACTATCTTGGCCAGAGAAGACAAATGATTCGGAAAGCATACATAACTACTAAATTATACATCAAAAGAAGGTTCAAAATATTCAATAATACTCAATGAACAATCTAATCATAAATCCACAATTCGTCGAATCCCAATAAACAAAGAATAAGGGGAAATGTTATTGAAGATCCGAGAGAGAGAGGGAGGGAGGGAGAGGGAGAGACAGAGGGAGGGAGAGAGGGAGAGAGGGAGGGAGAGGGAGAGAGGGAGAGAGAGAGCCATCTAGCTACTACTATGGACTCGTTGGTCCTAAAGGAACTACTCATACATCATCATGGAGGCAGCAAGCTTGATGAAGATGGCCCCTTCAATGGCGTGCCCTCCGATAGAGCTCCGAAATAAGGCTCCAAATGGGATTTCTTCGGAACAGAGGCATGCAGCGATGATAAAACTCATCTGGAGGTATAACAAATGATCTTCGTAGGAATTTATGGCAGCTCAAGGGGCGCAGCCACCACCTGGCCTTGTGGGCCCCTCATGGATTTTTTCAATATTTCCCGAAGCTTCTGGCGTCTCTTGTAGCCCAAATAAATCATGTTAAATTAGCAACTTATTTTGACCTCCCTAGATATTGATTTCCTGCGAAACTGAAAACAAGCAGAAAACAGGAACTCACACTTGGCAATAAATTAATAGGTTAGTCTAGAAAATAATATAAATGGTATAAAATAATAATACAAATATGTACAAATAAACTTATTATAGCATTAAATAATAAAAAGTAATAGATATGTTTGAGACGTATTAGAACTCCTCCATTCCCAATCTTACTTTGTTCTAATGACCCATCCTTACTTTGTTCCATTGATCCAACATTCCTGATCATTATCTCCTCATCCGTGTGGTTCACTTACACTTAATTTTCTACATTTAATTTACCAATCCATCGAAAAACGCTGTGCGCGACGGCGCCACGCATAACAAGTGTGTACATGCGAGATTCCTCATCTTGGATGCTGTCATCAGGATGGGTGGTTCCGCCTTCAACTTCATCAAGGCCCCGTTCCAGGACACGTATCAAGCTGTTACTCCACGAACGACTTCTCCCCGTGAGTAACCACAAGGTTGTCCTCATCTTCGGCACCTTCAGCCAGGTAATGGACGCCATGGAGTTTCTCATGGAAAATTTACTCAGCCAGTAACTCAGCCAGGTAGTACCTTCGTTTGCATCTCTCTATCTATATCTATTCAGTTCAGTTGCATTTGTTGCATCTGTACACCAATTTACTTTTCTCTGATTAACCAGTTCGTCCTCTACTCGTAGGATGACAAGGCGACTGTCTCTCAGTATATTGTCGTGTCTGTAGTGTCTCATCGATGTTCACTACATATTTCATATATTTAAAATGCACCACTATCTTATATCTAGAATAAACCTTTTTACTTTGCCAAAGTTACCATTTACATTTTGTTCATATGGTCTTAATTAGTAAAACCTCTATTGTATCTAGCAACCATCTAATATGAAGGTAACTATTAAGATATGAAAATTTAATTATATAATATATTAACATTGGTTGCCAAAATTATAGTCTAAATAAATTTTAAGTATATTGTGACAGAGTTATTTCCGTTTTGACACATTGTTTTTTTGTCTAACACATTTTTTTGGCAAGTGAAAAATGGAAAAGAATAGAAGCCAAGTGATTGTAGATCCATATGTTCCACTTGGATAATTGCTAATATATGCTGGCATTCATATCTAGCTAAAATTTCTAAAGTATCATTCTAGAGAGCTACAAAGTTGATTGAGTTTTCTAGAATGCATGTTTGTCTCCTTCATGTCAAAATAAATAAAAGTGATAATTATTTCAAACCAAATAGAAAGATCTAGAATATGAATAAATGATAACTGCGTGTTCAGATAAATATATCAGAACCTTTGCACTACCTAAGTACTTGTTTACTAGTTGTTATATGGCAAAATATGATGATTTTTTCTTCTGTTCATCAATTAGCTTGCATCCCATGCATACTTTACACTTAGTTTTAATTAGAATCATTCGACTCAGGACACATCAAGTGTGTTCAATTTTTTTTGTTTGGCACACAATTTACATAGAGGTTCTTGCTTATACTTGGTAAAACAATATCACTTGTAACATGTACTAGTAGTCCCTTTTCACAATAATCATTTTTATCTTATATGAGGCAATGATTTCCATAGATTAAAGTACCAACATCTCACTCTGAATGGTGACTGGGTGCCAGTTTACTACATGATCCGTATGGACATTCAATACGTCCTAGAAGGGTTGCACATGTTTTGTTGCGCCATTGCTGTTGTTAAAAGGGTTGGGCATCCTTTGATGTGATGTTGGTGTGGTTGGGTTTTAATAATTTTTTAACTCCCACTATTTCAAAATATAAGATGTATTAGTTTTTTGAAAGTCAAAACTCATTAAGTTTCACCAAATTTGTAAACAAATATATATAGCCATATCAAATTAGTATCGTTAGATTTATCATGAAATGAATTTCCATATTTCATTTATTTGTATTGCAAATGTTGATAATTTTATCTCTAAATTTTGTCAAAGACACCTTATATTTTGGTGGCGATGAAATATTTGGTTTGGCAAGTGGGGGAGATGATGGAGCGTGTTTTCCTTTCATTTATAATCCACTATTTTCGTGGGCATTTCACGTTGTGATTCTATGTTATCTTCTAATCTACCTTACTTACAAGAGAAATTTTATGCGCTGGTGGCTATTTGTACTATATTGTTGCTAAAGTATCACATATTGGTGTTTTTTCTAGATGACGAGAGGATGTGGGGGATTGGTTATTTGTACAGGTCGGTTGCTGCCGGTTGATTTGAAAAAAAAATCAATGATATGGTAGAAATCGTAAACCGGATTGAAAATTGAATAGCTCAATCAAATGAAAGAGCTCCAAAACTAAGGACCATAGTGAATTAATAGAATGGAACGAGAGAGCTTGTTGAGAAATTGTTGACCTGGTCAAAATCGGTTGGTCCAATTTCAAATTTTCGACCTCAGTTGCCCGCGAGACCTTAAAAATTAGGGAGCATAATGTATTAACTAGACTAGAAGCGTTGGTCCTTCTTTGTCAGTTGCTTGTGTTTTGGGGGTTTCATAATTCTTTTTCTCCATATGTTTCAAAATATAAGATGTATTAGTTTTGTGAAAAGTCAAACTCTTTAAGTTTGACCAAAGTTCTAGAGAAATACTCCCTCCGTTTCTTTATGTAAGGTGTATTATTTTCGACATGGTGAGCAAGGCACAAAATTATAGACATGTTAAGACGAAATTACCCTTGGCAATTTATTGCTTAGTGGCAAGTAAATCAGTTAGTCCAGGAAACTAAGAGGTACATGCAATTGACATATATATAGTTTCCTTCTTTTGCTACAAGAAAAGATACATGCAATCAGAAGAGAGATACTTTTCTTTTTCTAGAGGGCTAATAAGGGAATTATCAGGAATTAGAAGAAATGCACCTTACATTCTGCAATTTTATCAAAAAACAAATACACCTTATATAAAGGAATGGAGGGAGTGTATCAATATCCTTAATATGAAAATTGAATCATTAGATTGATCATGAAATCAATTTTAATATTTTATTTATTTAGTATTGTCGGTGTCCATATATCTAGCAAGTCTTTGGTCATCGATGATGGCATCATCACTAGCATTACCTTCCACACTAAAGCGGCTTGAGACAATTGTGTGTTCCTTTGCCAAATTCTCAACTCCTAATGTCTCAATTGGTAGTCTCCGTTCCACGGTTAAATTTTTTCCCACCAACGATGGTTTTTTTCATCCTCCCGACCACCTCCCACGTCACAGCGCTTCCCCCTGCAACACGATTTTTTTGTCAGTTTTTTCATTGGTTTTTTCGTCTCTGCTGCCTCCGCCCACTCACGCAGCCAAAAACCACCCCCACGCACAAACCACTCCCCTCCCTCTCCTCGCGTGAGCATCCTCTCCTCGGTACCCTCGCACATGCTAGGGTTCTTGCGCTGCCGCCACACAGGAGCTTGTCGACCAGCCCAGCGTCCTGCTGCTCTGCGCCTCGCTTCCCTCGTCGCTCGCCTTCGGACTCCTCGCTTCCCTTAGGAGATCCGTCGCTTGTCTGCAAGCCAAGCCGCCGCCTCTCCGCCAAAAAGAATGATTCTGATCTCCGCCATGGTCGACAAACAGCGCGACGGGCGGAGCACCTAGCCCGTAGGCTCATCCCCTTATCCGATCCACTCCGGCGGCGGCCATTGTTGGTACGTTGTGCTTGTGTCACCTCTCATGATTTTTTTTTCTGGTTTGATTCCCCATGTCTCACGGGTGTGTGGTTGATACGTCCATTTAGCATCATACTTTTATATCGATATTTATTGCATTATGGGCTGTTATTACAAGTTATGTTACAATACTTATGCCTATTCTCTCTTATTTTACAAGGTTTACATGAAGAGGGAGAATACTGGCAGCTGGAATTCTGGGCTGGAAAAGGAGCAAATATTAGAGACCTATTCTGCACAACTCCAAAAGTCCTGGAACTCCACGAAAGTCATTTTCGGAATTAATAAAAAATAATGAGCAAAGAAACTACCAGAGGGGGGCCACCCACCATCCACGTGGGTGGGGGCGCGCCCTACCCCCCTGGGCATGCCCCCCTGCCTCGTGGGCCCCCTGGAAGGCCTCCGGTGCCCATCTTCTACTATATGAAGTCTTTTACCCTGGAAAAAATCATAAGCAAGCTTCTGGGAAGAAACTCCCCCGCCACGAGGCGGAACCTTGGCGGAACCAATCTACGGCTTCCGGCAGAGCTGTTCTGCCGAGGAAACTTCCTCCAGGAGGGGTAAATCATCGCCATCGTCATCACCAACGATCCTCTCATCGGGAGGGGGTCAATCTCCATCAACATCTTCACCAGCACCATCTCCTCTAAAATCCTAGTTCATCTCTTGTATCCAATCTTTGTCCCAAAGCCTCAGATTGGTACTTGTAGGTTGCTACTAGTGTTGATTACTCCTTGTAGTTGATGCTAGTTGGTTTATTTGGTGGAAGATCATATGTTCAGATCCTATATGCATATTAATACCCCTCTGATTATGTACATGAATATGATTTGTGAGTAGTTGTGTTTGTTCCTGAGGACATGGGAGAAGTCTTGCAATAAGTAGTCATGTGAATTTGGTATTCGTTCGATATTTTGATGAGATGTATGTTGTCTCTCCTCTAGTGGTATTATGTGAACGTCGACTACATGACACTTCACCATTATTTGGGCCTAGAGGAAGGCATTGGGAAGTAATAAGTAAATGATGGGTTTCTAGAGTGATATAAGCTTAAACCCTAGTTTATGTGTTGCTTTGTAAGGGGCTGATTTGGATCCCTATGTTTCATGATGTGGTTAGGTTTACCTTAATACTTCTTTTGTAGTTGCGAATGCTTGCAATAGGAGTTAATCATAAGTGGGATGTTTGTCCAAGTAAGGACCGTTGGAAATATGCCCTAGAGGCAATAATAAATTAGTTATTATTATATTTCCTTGTTCATGATAATCGTTTATTATCCATGCTAGAATTGTATTGATAGGAAACTCAGATACATGTGTGGATACATAGACAACACCATGTCCCTAGTAAGCCTCTAGTTGACTAGCTCGTTGATCAATAGATGGTTACGGTTTCCTGACCATGGACATTGGATGTCATTGATAACGGGATCACATCATTAGGAGAATGATGTGATGGACAAAGACCCAATTGTAAGCCTAGCACAAGATCATGTAGTTCGTATGCTAAAGCTTTTCTAATGTCAAGTATCATTTCCTTAGACCATGAGATTGTGCAACTCCCGGATACCGTAGGAGTGCTTTGGGTGTGCCAAACGTCACAACGTAACTGGGTGGCTATAAAGGTACACTACAGGTATCTCCGAAAGTGTCTGTTGGGTTGGCACGAATCGAGACTGGGATTTGTCACTCCGTGTAAATGGAGAGGTATCTCTGGGCCCACTCGGTAGGACATCATCATAATGTGCACAATGTGATCAAGGAGTTGATCACGGGATGATGTGTTACGAAACGAGTAAAGAGACTTGCCGGTAATGAGATTGAACAAGGTATCGGGATGCCGACGATCGAATCTCGGGCAAGTATCGTACCGCTAGACAAAGGGACTTGTATACGGGATTGATTAAGTCCTTGACATCATGGTTCATCCGATGAGATCATCGTGGAACATGTGGGAGCCAACATGGGTATCCAGATCCTGCTGTTGGTTATTGACCGGAGAGTCATCTCGGTCATGTCTGCATGTCTCCCGAACCCGTAGGGTCTACACACTTAAGGTTCGGTGACGCTAGGGTTATAGAGATATTAGTATGCGGTAACCCGAAAGTTGTTCGGAGTCCCGGATGAGATCCCGGACGTCACGAGGAGTTCCGGAATGGTCCGGAGGTAAAGATTTATATATGGGAAGTCTTGTCTTGGTCGCCGGAAAAGTTTCGCGCATTATCGGTATTGTACCGGGAGTGCCGAAACGGGTCCGGGGGTCCACCAAGGGGGTCCACCTGCCCCGGGGGGCCACATGGGCTGTAGGGGTGTGCGCCTTGGCCTATATGGGCTAAGGGCACCAGCCCCAAGAGGCCCATGCGCCAAGAGATAAGGGAAAGAAAGAGTCCTAAAGGGGGAAGGCACATCCTAGGTGCCTTGGGGAGGATGGACTCCTCCCTGGCCGCACCCTTCCTTGGAGGAAGGGCCAAGGCTGCGCCCCCCTCTCCCTTGGCCCTATATATAGTAGGGAGAAGGGAGGGCAGCCATACCTAAGCCCTGGCGCCTCCCTCTCCCTCCCATGACACATCTCCCTCCTCCCGCAGCGCTTGGCGAAGCCCTGTTGGAATCCCGCTACTTCCACCACCACACCGTCGTGCTGCTGGATCTCCATCAACCTCTCCTCCCCCCTTGCTGGATCAAGAAGGAGGAGACATCGCTGCTCCGTACGTGTGTTGAACGCGGAGGTGCCGTCCGTTCGGCGCTAGGATCATCGGTGATTTGGATCACGACAAGTACGACTCCATCAACCCCGTTCTCTTGAACGCTTCCGCGCGCGATCTACAAGGGTATGTAGATCCACTCCTCCCTCGTTGCTAGATGACTCCATAGATAGATCTTGGTGACACGTAGGAAAATTTTGAATTTATGCTACGTTCCCCAACAGTGGCATCATGAGCTAGGTCTATGCGTAGTTTCTATGCATGAGTAGAACACAAAGTAGTTGTGGGCGTTGATTTTCTTCAATATGCTTACCGTTACTAGTCCAATCTTGATTCGGTGGTATTGTGGGATGAAGCGGCCCGGACCGACCTTACACGTACTCTTACGTGAGACTGGTTCCACCGACTGACATGCACTAGTTGCATAAGGTGGCTAGCGGGTGTCTGTCTCTCCCACTTTAGTCAGATCGGATTCGATGAAAAGGGTCCTTATGAAGGGTAAATAGCAATTGGCATATCACGTTGTGGTTTTTGCGTAGGTAAGAAACGTTCTTGCTAGAAACCAATAGCAGCCACGTATAACGTGCAAACAACAACTAGAGGACATCTAACTTGTTTTTGCAGGGTATGTTATGTGATGTGATATGGCCAAAAGGATGTGATGAATGATATATGTGATGTATGAGATTGATCATGTTCTTGTAATAGGAATCACGACTTGCATGTCGATGAGTATGACAACCGGCAGGAGCCATAGGAGTTGTCTTAATTTATTTATGACCCGCGTGTCAACATAAACGTCATGTAATTACTTTACTTTATTGCTAATCGTTAGCTGTAGTAGTAGAAGTAATAGTTGATGAGACAACTTCATGAAGACACGATGATAGAGATCATGATGATGGAGATCATGGTCTCATGCCGGTGACAAGATGATCATGGAGCCCCAAGATGGAGATCAAAGGAGCTATATGATATTGGCCATATCATATCACTATTATTTGATTGCATGTGATGTTTATCATGTTTATACATCTTATTTGCTTGGAACGACAGTAGTAAATAAGATGATCCCTCATTAAAATTTCAAGAAAGTGTTCCCCCTAACTATGCACCATTGCGAAAGTTCATCGTTTCGAAGCACCACGTGATGATCGGGTGTGATAGATTCTTACGTTCGAATACAACGGGTGTTGACGAGCCTAGCATGTACAGACATGGCCTCGGAACACATGCAAAACACTTAGGTTGACTTGACGAGCCTAGCATGTACAGACATGGCCTCGGAACACAAGAGACCGAAAGGTCGAGCATGAGTCATATGGTAGATACGATCAACATGAAGATGTTCACCGATGATGATCGGACACGGCCTAGTTGACTCGGATCATGTAATCACTTAGATGACTAGAGGGATGTCTATCTGAGTGGGGGTTCACAAGATGAACTTAATTATCCTGAACATAGTCAAAAGGTCTTCACAAATTATGTCGTAGCTCGTGCTTCAGTTCTACTGTTTAGATATGATCCTAGAGAAAATTTAGTTGAAAGTTGATAGTAGTAATTATGCGGACTAGGTCCGTGAACTGAGGTTTGTCCTCATTGCTTCATAGAAGGCTTATGTCCTTAATGCACTGCTCAGTGTGCTGAACCTCGAACGTTGTTTATGGATGTTGCGAACATCTGACATACATATTTTGGTAACTACGTGATAGTTCAGTTAAACGGCTTACAGTTAAGGCACCGAAGACGTTTTGAAACGTCGCGAAACATATGAGATGTTTCGAGGGCTGAAATTGGGATTTCAGGCTCGTGCCCACATCAAGAGGTATAAGACCTCCGATGATTTTCTTAGCCTGCAAACTAAGGGAGAAAAGCTCAATTGTTGAACTTGTGCTCAGATTGTCTGAGTACAACAATCGCTTGAATCGAGTGGGAGTTGATCTTCCAGATGAAATAGTGATGGTTCTCCGAAGTCATTACCACCAAGCTGCTTGAGCTTCATGATGAACTATAATATATCAGGGACAAATATCATGATCCTTGAGATATTCGCGATGTTTGACACCACAAAAGTAGAGATCAAGAAGGAGCATCAATTGTTGATGGTTGGTGAAACCACTAGTTTCAAGAAGGGCAAGGGCAAAAAGGGATGCTTCATGAAACGGCAAATCAGCTGCTGCTCTAGTGAAGAAACCCAAGGTTGAACCCAAACCCAAGACTAAGTGCTTCTGTAATAAAGGGAACAGCCACTGGAGCAGAATTACCCTAGATACTTGGTAGATAAGAAGGCTGGCAAGGTCGATAGAAGTATATTGGATGTATTATGTTAATGTGTACTTTACTAGTACTCCTAGTAGCACCAGGGTATTAGATACCGGTTCGGTTGCTAAGTGTTAGTAACTCGAAATAAAAGCTACGGAATAAAAGGAGACTAGCTAAAGGTGAGATGACGATATGTGTTGGAAGTATTTCCAAGGTTGATCAAATATCGTACGCTCCATCTACCATCGAGATTGGTGTTTGCGTTGAGCATAGACATGATTGGATTATGTCTATCACAATACGGTTATTCATTTAAAGAGAATAATGGTTACTCTGTTTATTTGAATAATACCTTCAATGGTCTTACACCTGAAATGAATGGTTTATTGAATCTCGATCATAGTGATACACATGTTCATGCCAAAAGATAGTAATGATAGTACCACCTACTTGTGGCACTGCCACGTAAGTCATATCGGTATAAAACGCATGAAGAAGCTCCATGTTGATGGATCTTTGGGCTCACTCGTTTTTGAAAAGTTTGAGGCATGCGAACAATGTCTATTGGTGTATATGCATGAAGAAACTCCATGCAAATGGACCGTTTGGACTCACTTGATTTAGAATCACTTGAGACATGCAAATCATACCACATGGGCAAGATGACTGAAAGCCTCGTTTTCAGTAAAATGGAACTAGAAAGCAACTTGTTGGAAGTAATACATTTTGATGTGTGCAGTCCAATGAGTGCTGAGGCATGTAGTGGATATCGTTATGTTCTTACTTCATAGATGATTTGAGTAGATGTTGAGTATATTTACTTGATGAATCACGAGTCTGAATTATTGAAAGGTTCAAGTAATTTCAGGGTGAAGTTGAAAGATCGTCGTGGCAAGAGGATAAAATATCTATGATATGATCATAGAGATGAATATCTGAATTACGAGTTTGGCATAGAATTAAGACATTGTGGAAATTGTTGGTGTGTCCGAACATCATAACTGCACCCTATTGGATATGATGCATACCATGATGTCTCTTATCGAATTACCACGATAGTTTATGGGTTAGGCATTAGAGACAACCACATTCACTTTAAATAGGGCACCACGTAATTCCGATGAGATGACACCATATGAACTATGTTTTAGAGAAACCTAAGCTGTCATTTCTTAGAAGTTTGGGGCTGCGACGCTTATGTGAAAAAGTTTCAGGCTGATAAGCTCGAACCCAAAGCGGATAAATGCATCTTCATAGGACACCCAAAACAGTTGGGTATACCTCCTATCTCAGATCCGAAAGCAATAAGGGATTGTTTCTAGAATCGGGTCCTTTCTCGAGAAAAAGTTTTTCTCGAAAGAATTGAGTGGGAGGATGGTGGAGACTTGATGAGGTTATTGAACCGTCTCTTCAACTAGTGTGTGGCAGGGCACAGGGAGTTGTTCCTGTGGCACCTACACCAATTGAAGTGGAAGCTTATGATAGTGATCATGAAACTTCAGATCAAGTCACTACCAAACCTCGTGGGATGACAAGGATGCGTACTACTTCAGAGTGGTACGTAATCCTGTCTTGGAAGTCATGTTGCTAGACAACAAACCTACGAGCTATGGAGAAGCGATGGTGGGCCCGGATTCTGATAAATGGCTCGAGGCCATAAAATCCGAGAGAGGATCCATGTATGGAAACAAAGTGTAGACTTTGACAGAACAGCTCGATGGTCGTGAGGCTGTTGAGTACAGATGGATTTTAAAAGGAAGATAGACAATGATGGTAAATGTCACCATTAAGAAAGCTCGACTTGTCGTTAAGATGTTTTCCGACAAGTTCAAGGAGTTGACTATGATGAGACTTTCTCACTCGTAGAGATGCTAAGAATCTGTTGGAATTATATTAGCAATTACTGCATTATTTATGAAATCTTGTAGATAGGATGTCAAAACATTGTTTCCTCGACGTTTTTTTGAGGAAAGGTTGTATGTGATACAAACCGGAAGGTTTTGTCAATCCTGAAAGATGCTAATAAGTATGCAAAGCTCCAGCAATCCTTCTAAGGACTGGAGTAAGTATCTCGGAGTTGGAATGTATGCTTTGATGAGATGATCAAAGATTTTGGGTGTATACAAAGTTTATGAGAAACTTGTATTTCCAAAGAAGTGAGTGGGAGCAGTATAGAATTTCTGATGAGTATATGTTGTTGACATATTGTGGATCAGAAATGATGTAGAATTTCTGGAAAGCATATAGGGTTATTTGGAAAGTGTTTTTCAATGGAAAGCCTGGATTAAGCTACTTGAACATTGAGCATCAAGATCTATAAGGATAGATCAAAACGCTTAATGGTACTTTCAAATGAGCACATACCTTGACATGATCTTGAAGGTGTTCAAGATGGACCAGTCAAAGAAGGAGTTCTTGCCTGAGTTGTAAGGTATGAAGTTAAGACTTAAAGCTCGACCACGGCAGAATAGAGAGAAAGGATGAAGGTCGTCCCCTATGCTTAAGACATAGGCTCTACAGTATGCTATGCAGTGTACCGCACCTGAAATGTGCCTTGCCATGAGTCAGTCAAGGGGTACAAGAGTGATCTAAGAATGGATCACAAGACAGCGGTCAAAGTTATCCTTAGTAACTAATGGACTAAGGAATTTTCTCGATTATGGAGGTGGTAAAATAGTTCGTCGTAAAGGGTTACGCCGATGCAAACTTTGACACTAATCCAGATTATTTTGAGTAGTAAACTGGATTCGTATAGTAGAACAGTTATTTGGAATAGCTCCAAATGTAGCATAGTAGTTGCATCTACAAGATGACATAGAAATTTGTGAAGTACATACGGATCTGAAAGATTCAGACCCGTTGACTATAACATCTCTCACAAGCATAACATGTTCAAACCCAGAACTCATCGAGTGTTAATCACATGGTAATGTGAACTAGATTATTGACTCTAGTAAACTCTTTGGGTGTTAGTCACATGGGGATGTGACCTTGAGTGTTAATCACATATCGATGTGAACTGGATTATTGACTCTAGTGCAAGTGGGAGACTGTTGGAAATATGCCCTAGAGGCAATAATAAATTAGTTATTATTATATTTCCTTGTTCATGATAATCATTTATTATCCATGCTAGAATTGTATTGATAGGAAACTCAGATACATGTGTGGATACATAGACAACACCATGTCCCTCGTAAGCCTCTAGTTGACTAGCTCGTTGATCAATAGATGGTTACGGTTTCCTGACCATGGACATTGGATGTCATTGATAACGGGATCACATCATTAGGAGAATGATGTGATGGACAAAGACCCAATCCTAAGCCTAGCACAAGATCATGTAGTTCGTATGCTAAAGCTTTTCTAATGTCAAGTATCATTTCCTTAGACCATGAGATTGTGCAACTCCCGCATACTGTAGGAGTGCTTTGGGTGTGCCAAATGTCACAATGTAACTGGGTGGCTACAAAGGTACACTACAGGTATCTCCGAAAGTGTCTGTTGGGTTGGCACGAATCGAGACTGGGATTTGTCACTCCGTGTAAATGGAGAGGTATCTCTGGGCCCACTCGGTAGGACATCATCATAATGTGCACAATGTGATCAAGGAGTTGATCACGGAATGATGTGTTATGAAACGAGTAAAGAGACTTGCCGGTATCGAGATTGAACAAGGTATCGGGATGCCGACGATCGAATCTCGGGCAAGTATCGTACCGCTAGACAAAGGGAATTGTATACGGGATTGATTAAGTCCTTGACATCGTGGTTCATCCAATGAGATCATCGTGGAACATGTGGGAGCCAACATGGGTATCCAGATCCCGCTGTTGGTTATTGACCGGAGAGTCATCTCGGTCATGTCTGCATGTCTCCCGAACCCGTAGGGTCTACACACTTAAGGTTCGGTGACACTAGGGTTATAGAGATATTAGTATGCGGTAACTCGAAAGTTGTTCGGAGTCCCGGATGAGATCCCGGACGTCACGAGGAGTTCCGAAATGGTCCGGAGGTAAAGATTTATATATGGGAAGTCTTGTTTTGGTCGCTGGAAAAGTTTCGCGCATTATCGGTATTGTACCGGGAGTGCCGAAAGGGGTCCGGGGGTCCACCAAGGGGGTCCACCTGCCCCGGGGGGCCACATGGGCTGTAGGGGTGTGTGCCTTGGCCTATATGGGCCAAGGGTACCAGCCCCAAGAGGCCCATGCGCCAAGAGATAAGGGAAAGAAAGAGTCCTAAAGGGGGAAGGCACATCCTAGGTGCCTTGGGGAGGATGGACTCCTCCCTGGCCGCACCCTTCCTTGGAGGAAGGGCCAAGGCTGCGCCACCCCCTCTCCCTTGGCCCTATATATAGTGGGGAGAAGGGAGGGCAGCCATACCTAAGCCCTGGCACCTCCCTCTCCCTCCCATGACACATCTCCCTCCTCCCGCAGCGCTTGGCGAAGCCCTGTTGGAATCCCGCTACTTCCACCACCACACCGTCGTGCTATTGGATCTCCATCAACCTCTCCTCCCCCCTTGCTGGATCAAGAAGGAGGAGACGTCGCTGCTCCGTACGTGTGTTGAACGCGGAGGTGCCATCCATTCGGCGCTAGGATCATCGGTGATTTGGATCACGACGAGTACGACTCCATCAACCCCGTTCTCTTGAACGCTTCCGCGCGCGATCTACAAGGGTATGTAGATCCACTCCTCCCTTGTTGCTAGATGACTCCATAGATAGATCTTGGTGACACGTAGGAAAATTTTGAATTTATGCTACGTTCCCCAACAAGGACATCACCCAAGCACCGGTCCACGCACATACCAAATTATCAAAGTAACGAATGCGAATCATATGAACGTGATGAAAACTAGCTTGACAATAATTCCCATGTGTCCTCGGGAGCGCTTTTCTCTATATAAGAGTTTGTCCAGACTTGTCCTTTGCTACAAAAAGGATTGGGCCATCTTGCTGCACCTTGTTTACTTTCATTACTTGTTTCCCGTTACAAATTACCTTATCATAAAACTATTTGTTACCGACAATTTCAGTGCTTGCAGAGAATACCTTACTGAAAACTGCTTATCATTTCCTTCTGGTCCTTGTTGGGTTCGATACTCTTACTTATCGAAAGGACTATGATAGATCCCCTACACTTGTCCATCATCAAGACTCTTTTCTGGCACCGTTGCCGGGGAGTGAAGCGCCTTTGGTAGGTGGAATTTGGTAAGGAAAAATTTATATAGTGTGCTGAAATTTACTATCACTTGATAGTATGGAACAAAATCCTTTGAGGGGCTTGTTCGGGGTATCTTCACCCCGACCAGTAGAGCCAAGAGTTGCTCCTCAACCTACTGAACCTACTGAAAATGTTTACTTTGAAATTCCTTCGGGTATGATAGATAAACTACTAACTAATCCTTTTGCAGGAGATGGAACATTGCATCCCGATTTACACTTAATCTAAATGGATGAAGTTTGTGGGTTATTTAAGCTTGCAGGTATGCCCAAGGATGTTATCAAGAAGAAGGTCTTCCCTTTATCTTTGAAGGGAGATGCATTGACATGGTTTAGGCTATGTGATGATATGGTATAATGGAACTACAACCGATTGAAATTGGAATTTCATCAGAAGTTTTATCATATGCATCTTGTTCATCGTGATTGAAATTATATATATAATTTTTGGCCTCGCGAAGGAGAAAGTATCACTCAAGCTTGGGGGAGGCTTAAGTCAATGTTATATTCATTCCCCAATCATGAGCTCTCAAGAGAAATGATTATTCAAAAAATTTATGCTCGGCTTTCTCTCAATAATCGCTCCATGCTCGATACTTCTTGTACTGGCTCTTTTATGATGAAGACTATTGAATTCAAATGGGATTTGTTGGAGGGAATTAAACGCAACTCTGAAGATTGGGATCTCGACGAAGGTAAGGAGTCAGGTATAACATCTAAGTTTGATTGTGTTAAATCTTTTATGGATACCAATGTTTTACGTGAATTTAGCACTAAATATGGACTCGACTCTGAGATAGTAGCTTCTTTCTGTGAATCCTTTGCTACTCATGTTGATCTCCCTAAGGATAAGTGGTTTAAATATATTCCTCCCATTGAAGTAAAAGTAGTTGCACCTATTAAAGTTGAAGAAAAGACTATCACTTATGATGATCATGTTGTTCCTACTGCTTATATTGAGAAACCACCTTTCCCTGTTAGAATAAAGGATCAAGCTAAAACTTCAACTGTGGTCAACAAAAGTAATATTAAGACAACCAAACCCCCTGAGCAAATTAAGGTTGAACCTAGTATTGCTATGGTTAAAGATCTATTGGCTGATAATGTCGACGGGCATGTTATTTACTTCTGTGATGAAACTGCTATAATTGCTAGACCCGATAGTAAAAATAAAAATAGACTTGTTGTAGGCATGCCTGTTATTTCTGTTAAAATAGAAGATCATTGTTATCATGGCTTGCGTGATATGGGTGCTAGTGCAAGTGCAATACTCATTCTTTATATCAAGAAATTATGCATGATATTGCACCCGCTGAATTAGAAGATATCGATGTTACAATTAAGCTTGCCAATAGAGATACTATTTCACCAGTTGGGATTGTTAGAGATGTTGAAGTCTTGTGTGGGAAAGTTAAATATCCTACTGATTTTCTTGTTCTTGCTTCCCCACAAGATATTTTTTGTCCCATTATATTTGGTAGACCCTTCTTGTATACTGTTAATGCCAGGATAGACTGCGAAAAGGATGTTGTTACTATTGGTTTAGGGGATATGTCTCATGAGTTTAATTTTGCTAAATTTCATAGACAACCCCGTGATGAGGAATTTCCTAGTAAAGATGAAATTATTGGTCTTGCTTCTATTGCCGTGCCTCCTAGTGATCCTTTAGAACAATATTTGCTAAACCATGGAAATGATATGTTTATGAATGAAAGAAGAGAAATAGATGAAGTATTATTTAAACATGGACCTATTTTGAAACACAACTTGCCTATTGAAATCCTAGGTGTCAGTGTGGAACGACACCTATGGGATCACAAGAATCACTACTACGGTTGTCGGGGCACAGGGTTGCGAGAAGAGCAGGATTAGTAATTAGCACAAGCATCGTTTACCCAGGTTCAAGCCGTGAGGATGCTGTCGGTGTCAAAACCGGCGGATCTCGGGTAGGGGGTCCCGAACTGTGCGTCTAGGCAGATGGTAACAGGAGGCAGGGGACACGATGTTTATCCAGGTTCGGGCCCTCTTGATGGAGGTAATGCCCTACGTCATGCTTGATTGTTCTTGATAATATGAGTAGTAGAAGAGTTTCCGGTCTTGGAAGTTCGGGTTCCGGGATGTTGCCCGGTAAGTCTGGCCCGCCGCCTGACTCTAGGTTCAGGGCTTGGGTGATGTCCTCCCGTAAGCGGGTATCCGGCTCGGAGAGCTCAGGAATCCGGACATAGTTAGTCCTCAAGATAGAGGAAGAATCGCCGCATTGTTCCTCCACCACCGCAATATGATGGGTGACTGGTGGAGAGTTAATCTTCCTTTGATCGGGTTTAAGCCCAATCCGATCATAGTCCATAGCGACTCCCAAGGCGGCGATGCGATCCAAGAGCTCGTTTAGGGATGAGAGCTCCATTGGATCCATCTGCTCGGCGAATTCCGAGCCGACATGGAGGCTGTTTTCGATTACCCGAGAAGTCATCGTCGGTGCAGCAGCCGAACGGGCGGTCATGATGAAAGTGCCTAGCCGGAGAGTTTGGCCGACAGCCAGGGCTCCCTAGGCGGTAATGTTGTTTTTCACAACATGATGAGGCATCCTTCCTTACGGTGAGGACACAGTGGAACTCTCAATGAAAGCACCAATGTCGGTGTCAAAACTGGCGGATCTCAGGTAGGGGGTCCCGAACTGTGCATCTAGGGGGATGGTAACAGGAGGCAGGGGACACGATGTTTACCAAGGTTCGGGCCCTCTTGATGGAGGTAATACCCTACGTCCTGCTTGATTGTTCTTGATAATATGAGTAGTACAAGAGTTGATCTACCACGAGATCGAAGAGGCTAAACCCTAGAAGCTAGCCTATGGTATGATTGGTGTTGTCGGTCCTACGGACTAAACCCTCCGGTTTGTATAGACACCGGAGGGGGCTAGGGTTACACAGAGTCGGTTACAAGGAAGGAAATCTACATATCCGTACTGCCAAGCGTGCCTTCCACGCCAAGGAGAGTCCCATCCGGACATGGGACGAAGTCTTCAATCTTATATCTTCATAGTCCAACAGTCCAGCTGTCCGGATACCCCCTAATCCAGGACTCCCTCAGTAGCCCCCGAACTAGGCTTCAATGATGATGAGTCCGGCGCGCAGATTGTCTTTGGCATTGCAAGGCGGGTTCTTCTTCAAACTCTGAGTACCTGCTAAATAGTGTTCGGCTTCTCATAAATGTTGCGCTTCTTGGCTTCTACGTCCAATAATGGCCATCTTCCACGTGTCAAGCGAATGTGAGGAGCCAGGGTGTTTTTACATTTACCACCCCATTTATGTGAATGGACTATCTATTAAAGAGACGAGGATCCTCAGATCCAAACCACACCATCCTCCCTCAGCGAGCATTCATCGGAGCGCGCCTGAAAAAATCCATCCCAACATGGCCGGCCAGTGCATCTCCTCCTCTCGCTCCCGCAGCCCCAAGTCCGGAGACTGGGAGAAGTGTTCCGTCCCGCATAGCCAATTAGTGAAGCTACGGACCCAGGGATTCCTCCCTCCAGCGTATAGGGTCTCGGTTTGAGCCGGGCTCGCCACCTATAATGGCGGGGAGCAAGCGGAGAGCTTTCCCAACCCCTCTAAGGGAGACCGGGTATGCCTTGTCCCTTATTTGTTAAGGGGACTCGGATTTCCAATCCATCCATTTCTCCGAGGGCTCCTGGAGTTCTACGGCCTCCAGTTGCACGACCTCACCCCTGCCTCCATACTGCACATCGCTGGTTACGTAGCCCTTTGCGGGCTGTTCCTGGGTTGCGAAGCTCATTTCGCGTTGTGGAAGAAGTTGTTCTGCCTTGTGCCCCTTACACAGAGGGGATCAATATATCAAGTGGGCGAAGCCGAAGTATGGCGCAGCGCCGGGACCGAATACCTATCTGGTACCCCGAAGAAGACGTTCGAGGACTGTGGCCTTCGGAGTGGTTTTATATGGAGGATGTCCCTCTCCCGGATCCTATCCGGATTGTTCTTCCTGAGTTCGACAATGCCCCTTTGAAGAAACACCTAAGCTGGCACCCATGGAGCCCACGGGAGGAAGATGATAGAGATGTATTTTATCTGATGGGCTGGATAAAGTTGCTGGCCAAATCGGGACTGACCATAACCGAGGTTATGTCAATATGCAGTATGCGGGGGGTGCAGCCACTTCAATATCGAGGCCACCCCATGTGGCACTTCAACGGGGAAGATGATGCCACTCGCTGCGGGCGCAAGGGACCGGACTCAGTTGCTGCTCTAGCAAAAATTCTATCTGATCTGTATAAGGGGGAAGAAGAGGAGTTCCTCCGCATCAAGCCACGGGATGGATTCTCCATGAACAACCCTTGGAGCTGGGTGAGTGTCCGCTCTTTTTACTTCCATCCTACCCTTGTTTTCGTGATAAATATTTACCTTGCCGTTTCATCGCAGGAACTGCGTAAGGCGGTAGGGGAGATCAATAGCCCACCTCTACAACCGGAGGATCCTGAACGGGTCCTCGACCCCGTCCTGAAAGAGGATCCGGACATATTCGTGGAGCTGATTGATAGGATTTTCTATCAGCTAAGCTGTGATGACGCCATGGTGGCCATTACAGCCGACTACCCTGGGCTACTCCCGGCCTCGCAGTAAATGAGACCGGAGTCTCAACCTTTGAAAAGGATTTCCTTTTATGCACTTCACCTACCGTATACAAATGGTGTTTTATAGGGAAGGCCCTCGGGACGCCGTGTCGAGCCCACGGCGACTCGCCAACAAGGGGTTTCAAAGCCAGACAGGCTAAAAAGGAAGGCGGTCCGGACGGAGACGCCAACGCAGAGGTATGATGCAACACCTCACTCTTTGGTTGTCGTCTTTAAAAACATAATAACACCCGTGTTTCCTAGAAGGAAGACCGCTCACCGGACAACATCCGGAGAGGTCGCCGATCATGCCTCTACCAGTTGGGCTCCAGGGCTGGACACAGAGGCGGAAGCTAACACGAGGTACACATTGGATGCTCCTTCTACAGAGGATGCGGATAAGATATCCGCTACGAATTCCAAAGTGGAGAGCGCCATGAATCACAGGTGTCGTCGAGCCGTACTCTGTGATGCTTGTTTCTCCTAAGAGGTGTTTGATGCATTCAACTCGAGAGATGCGTATATCCGTGCTGCTCAAAATGGTTTAGCCAGAGCCACGGACCAGTATGTAAAGGATGTACGGGTAAGAAAATTTGATGAGTATATATATCAGTAGCCCCTGAGGCTTGAAACAGTTGGCACAACTGATTTAAGGATCATTTATTGTGCAGGTTCTTACAGAGAAGAATACTCGACTGTCACAGGAGCTGGAGGAATGCAAGACCCAACTTCGGGCCACCGTTACCGCATTGAAGGAACCTGAAAAGTCCCCAGCCAGTAACATTTGTTTCAAAGAATGATAGGTACCATATAGTGTGCGGCACGGCTGCATATCTAACAATAGATATTGCAGATGACTCCGGAGAGAATCCAGAGGACCAGCATGTTTTACGACAGCTAAAGGCTGGCGAATGCATGCTGACTAAGGTCAGGCGGGAGAAAAAAAATCTCCAAGACGCCAATACCAAGCTGAGCGCGGAACTGAAAGATGTTCGAGCCCAGCTTGTGGACCCCGAGAAGGAGAATAAGCGTCTTCGACGCGGCATTTTCAGTAAGTGCTTGAACGAACCATTAAAAGGGTGCGGCGGAGAAGCCGGATAACAGAGTTATGTCTGCAGGTATGCTGACGGGTCGTACCACGGAGGAGATGCCCGGGTCTGCGGGTGATATTCTACCCGAGCTCTCACAACTACACGAACAAGTTTGGCAGGTGATGCAAGATATTGCCTAGGCCTTGTGGCCATTTGTCTCCCTGCCAGCAGGCATTGGAGAGCTTGCGGAGAAGCTCAAGGGAGCACGGCGGCGCTTCCGATTATGGAAGATATCGGCCTACCGTCAAGGTGCCACGGAAGCCTGGGCCATGGTGAAGACGCGGTATACCAAGGCTGACCCAAACCACATGGCCGAGGTCGGGCCTATAGGGCCCGATGGGAAAGAGATCCCCGTTAGCTTGGTGTATAGGCAAGTAGAATTAGCTGCAAAGTATTCCCAACAGGGTCGTAGACTAGATAGCCTGTTGGATAGTATAGAAGAGGAATTTAGTCAATCTACATGACTATGTAATTAAAGTGACATGTAAAATGCCTTCTAGCCGGATTGTAAATCATTTGTCATGGCAGACCTTTTTGCTTCAACCTCGGGACCTGATAGTCCGGAGTGTATCCGAATACCCACTCGGTTATATAAGAACCGGGGTATGCGTGGAAACCAGGCGTAGGGGTCATTAGTGCTTGAACAGACAAGTACCCAACTAGTTATGTTATATTACATGGGTAGTAAGAAACATCTTCTAGGGAGAATAGTTCCGTTAAGGGTTCCTTTCCCTGGGTACGCATGCCCTAAAGTGCATGTCCGGACTGCGAGAGGAGACGCAGGCAAAAACATCTGGGGCCACATATGGAAAATAAATAAAAACGGTAGCTTTCGGCTTCACCCAGTCTGAGGTACACATCTGGCTGACCTGACAGTAACAATCGTAGAGGTGCTCCCCTTATGCCCTAGCCGAATTAATGGGAACGTAGGGCATAAATACAAGAGCCAGGCAACCCAGCTTGGCCAAAACTTAAGTCATATCGATGCATATAATGGCGAAGAAAAGGTACATGCGGAAGAATAACACATGTGCGGGGCGTGAAGCCCAGATAAATAATTAAGCTTCTATATAAGAAGCCCCCAGGTATAATGAGCGCGGTTAGCACGTCAATAGTGTGCAAGCAAGGCACAAGTTGGCCCTTGAAGGCTTTGAGAAAGAATAAAATAAAGAAAGAGAGAGAAAAGACAGATAATGTATATGCAAAAAATGGACAGAGGAAGGAGACGAACATAGAGTCCGGCACTAGGCGTAGAATCTTCGGAGCCTGGCTGCGTTCCATGGGTTCGGCTCGAGTCGATTATTAGATGCATCCCGCAGACGGTACACTCCACCGGTCAGAACTTGATCAATAATGAAGGGACCTTCCCATTTGGGCTCGAGCTTGGTCTTTTTCTTCTCCGGCAAGCGTAGAACTAGCTCGCCAATGTTATAAGTTTTGGCCCGTACTTCTCTGCTTTGGTATCTGCGAGCCTGTTGTTGATAGAATGCGGAACGGGCTTTTGCCACATCGCGCTCGTCCTCCAGGGTGTCCATACTGTCCTGCCAATCGAGCTCGGCTTCTCTTTCTTCGTACATGCGCACTCAAGGTGAGTCATGAATTATGATGCAGGGCAGAACCGCCTCTGCGCCGTACACCATAAAGAAGGGTGTGTATCCGGTAGTACGATTCGGCGTGGTCTGCAGCCCCCAGAGTACGAAGTCGAGCTCCTCTACCCAGTGCGTGTTAGATTCCTTTAAGGACCGCACTAATCTGGGTTTGATGCCGCTCATGATAAGACCATTTGCTCGCTCAACTTGGCCGTTAGTTTGTGGGTGATAGACAGAGGCATAATCGAGCTTAATGCCCATGTTGCTACACCAGAGTTTTACCTCATCAGCCGTGAAGTTCGTGCCGTTGTCAGTGATGATGCTGTGGGGGATGCCATAACGGTGTACAGCCCCGGATATGAAGTCTATCACCGGTCCGGATTCGGCCATTCTAACAGGTTTGGCTTCTATCCATTTGGTGAATTTATCCACCATGACCAGTAAGTATTTTTTTTCTTATGGGAACCCCCTTTAAGGGGTCCAACCATGTCAAGCCCCCAGACCGTGAAGGGCCAGGTAATGGGGATTGTTTGGAGGGTGGTGGGTGGCATGTGGCTTTGGTTTGCGAAAAGTTGGCGACCGACGCAGCATTGGACCAAGTCCTGTGCATCTGCCCGGGCCGTCGGCCAGTAGAAACCTATACGGAAGGCCTTTCTTACAAGGGCCCGGGCTGCGGCGTGGTGGCCGCCGAGTCCGGCGTGAACTTTTGCCAAAAGATTCTGCCATTCCTCTTCGGAGATGCACCTTTGAAGGACTCCGGTTGTGCTTTTTTGTACAATTCTCCCTCATCGACCCTGTAGGCCTTGGATCGCCGCACTATGCAGCGTGCCTCATTTTGGTCCTCGGGAAGTTCCTGCCTAGTTAGCTAGGCCAGGAATGGTTCTATCCACGGGGCGATGATGGCCATTAATACGTGGGCTAAAGGTGTTATTTCGGTGGCAGAGTCTCCGATTATGTCAGAGTTTTCGGCATCGGGCACTTTGGCCGGGTCCAGACTATTGTTACCGGTGTCCCCTTCCCATACCACGGATGGCTTAAACAACCTCTCCAAAAATATGTTGGGGGGGACCGCATCACGTTTTGCGCCGATGCAGGCGAGGATATCCGCCGCCTGATTGTTTTCTCGAGCCACATGGTGAAATTTGAGCCCCTCGAACCGAGCTGAAATCTTTAGGACGGTGTTGCCATAGGCCGCCATCTTCGGATCCTTGGCATCGAAGTCTCCATTTATTTGGGATATTGCGAGGTTCGAATCCCCACGCACCCCAGGCGTTGAATGCCCATGGAGACTGCCATCCGAAGACCATGTAACAGGGCTTCGTATTCGGCTGCGTTGTTGGAGTCTGTATACAGTATTTGTAGTATGTATTGAACGGTATCTCCGGTTGGGGACGTCAGGATGATGCCAGCCCCCAGGCCAGCCATCATTTTGGAGCCGTCGAAGTGCATGATCCAATTGGAGTATGCACCGTACTCTTTAGGGAGTTCGGCTTTCGTCCATTCGATGACCAAGTCGGCCAATACTTGCGATTTAATGGCTCGCCGGGGTTTGTATGTTATATCGAACGGGAGGAGCTCAATGGCCCATTTGGCAATCCGACCCATGGCGTCGTGGTTGTTTATAATATCATTAAGTGGCACTTCCGAGGCTACTATAATTGAACACTCTTGAAAGTAGTGTCGCAGCTTTCGGGATGCCATGAATACCGCATAGGCTATCTTTTGATAATGTGGGTACCGTGATTTGCATGGAGTGAGGACAGTGGATACATAATATACCGGCTTTTGAAGGGGGAATTTATGTCCGTCCGTTTCTCGTTCGACGACGAGCACTGCACTTACAACCTGATGAGTTGCCGCAATGTACAACAACATTGGTTCACCGATGTTTGGCGCGGCCAGGATTCGGTTGGTTGCCAGTATGGCTTTTATTTGTTTCAATCCAGTTGTGGCAGTGTCCGTCCACTCGAAGTGTTCGGTGCGTCGAAAGAGGTGATAAAGGGGTAATGCCTTTTCTCCTAAGCGGGAGATAAAGCGGCTTAGAGCCGCCACACATCCGGTTAATTTCTGGATTTGTTTGAGGTCCGTTGGTATAGCCAACTGTGAGAGAGCTCGGATTTTGGCTGGATTTGCTTCAATTCCTCTACTGGAGGCAATGAAACCCAGGAGCTTTCCGGATGGTACACCGAAAACGCATTTTTCTGGATTGAGCTTGATGTCGTATGTTCGGAGGTTGTCGAATATGAGCCTCAAGTCGTCTATTAGAGAGTCGATGTGTTTGGTTTTGACGACCACATCATCTATGTATGCCTCTACTGTTTTGCAGATCTGTTTCTCCAGACATGTCTGAATCATGCGCTGATATGTTGCGCCGGCGTTTTTGAGCCCAAAAGGCATTGTGCTGAAACAGAAGGGGCCGTATGGTGTGATAAATGCCGTTGCGGCTTGGTCGGACTCCGCCATCTTGATTTGGTGGTAGCCGGAGTATGCGCCGAGGAAACACAATGAATCATGTCCTACGGTAGCATCGATAATTTGATCGATGCGGGGGAGGGGGAAGGTATCCTTTGGGCAAGCCTTGTTGAGGTCCTTGAAATCGACACATAGGCGCCAGGATTTGTCCTTCTTTGGTACCATCACCAGGTTTGCTAGCCAGTCCGGGTGTTTTATTTCTCTAATGAATCCGGTCTCTAATAACTTGGCTAGTTCCTCTCCCATAGCTTGCCTCTTAGGTTCAGAGAAACACCAAAGAGTCTGCTTGACCGGCTTGAATCCCTTTAGAATATTAAGGCTGTGTTCGGCCAGCCTGCGTGGGATTCCTGGCATGTCTGAGGGGTGCCAGGCGAATATGTCCCAATTCTCGTGCAGGAACTCTCGTAGTGCGGCGTCCACGGCGGGGTTGAACTGTGCCCCGATGGAGGCTGTTTTTGTAGGGTCCGTTGGGTGGACCTGGAATTTGACTATTTCATCCGCTGGTTTAAAAGAGGTGGACTTGGATCTCTTGTCAAGGATCACGTCGTCCCTGTCCACTATGGAGCGTAGCGCAGTTAATTCCTCAGCCGCAAGGGCTTCGGATAATGCCTCGACAGCCAATGCGGCTGTTTTGTTTTCGGCATGGAGTGCTGTGTCCGGATCACTAGCGAGAGTGATGATTCCGTTGGGCCTGGGCATTTTGAGCTTCATGTACCCGTAATGGGGTATAGCTTGGAAGATGGTGAACGCCTCCCGCCCTAAAAGGGCGTGGTATCCGCTACTGAACGGGGCCACTTGGAATGTAATTTCTTCGGACCTATAGTTCTCTGGCGTGCCGAATACCACATCTAGTGTGATTTTCCCAGCACAGTGTGCTTCCCGACTGGGGATGATTCCTCTAAAGGTTGTGCTGCTTTGCTCAATGCAGTTCCAGTCTATTTCCATTTTTTGAAGAGTTTCCTCATTGATGAGGTTTAATCCACTGCCGCCGTCCATGAGTACTTTAGTGAGTCGAAAGCCGTCCACAATTGGACTGAGGACCAGTGCAGCTGGTGCTCGGGCTGTTTGGAATTTAGGTTCATCACTGGCATTGAAGGTAATAGTTGTGTCACTCCATGGATTTATTGCTGCCACGTGGGAGATTTCGGCAAGGCTGCGGAGTGTTCGCTTGCGCCTATTATTTGATGCAAAGGTTTCAAAGACTGTTAATACCGTATTGTTATCCCCGGGATGGTGCTCTGTGGCACCTAGGATGAGAAGATCCTCACCAGTTTTGGCCACCTGCCGGAGTACCCAACATGCTCTAAGGTTGTGTGTTGGTATGGTATCCGCTGAACTATGAATTTTCCAGGGTCCGTTGAGCCATCCCTCCAACACGGTTCCATGCCCCGTAGAGGGGCTTTGCTTCTTTGTAATTAACTCGGGTGTCTTACGATAGTGCACCCTTTTACTTCGGACTGGGTGTATATTCGGAACCGGATTATCCCAAAATTTCGTTTTGGTTTTCCAGGCGCTTTCCATCGCACAGTACTTTCATACTATGGAAGCCAAGTCGGTGAAGCATGATATGTCACGGCGACTTATGGCGTTAAGGATTCCCTTGTCCCTGCAATTATTGCAGAAAAATGAGACTGCATCTTCCTCGCGACAGTCCTTAACCTTGTTCATCACAAGGAGGAATCTAGCCCAATAATGATGTACTGTTTCCTGGGGCGCTTGCCTGATGTAGGAAAGATCGTTTATGTTGGGTGGCTGGCTGGCTTTGAGTCCGAACCGTTACCCGATCTGAAACCCAGGGGCCGAGGAGTTTCCGATCTTGGAAGTTCGGGTTTCGGGATGTTTCCCGATAAGTTTGGCCCGCCGCCTGACTCTAGGTTCAGGGCTTGGGTGATGTCCTCCCGTAAGCGGGTATCCAGCTCGGAGAGCTCAGGAATCTGGACATAGTTAGTCCTCAAGATAGAGGAAGAATCGCCGCATTGTTCCTCCACCACTGCAATATGATGGGTGACCGGTGGAGAGTTAATCTTCCTTTGATCGGGTTTAAGCCCAATCCAATCATAGTCCATAGCGACTCCCAAGGCAGCGATGCAATCCAAGAGCTCGTTTAGGGATGAGAGCTCCATTGGATCCATCTGCTCGGCAAATTCCGAGCCGACATGGAGGCTGTTTTCGATGACCCGAGAAGTCATCGTCAGTGCAGCAGCCGAACAGGCGGTCATGATGAAACTGCCTAGCCGGAGAGTTTGGCCAACAGCCAGGGCTCCCCCGGCGGTAATGTTGTTTTTAACAACGTGATGAGGCATCCTTCCTTATGGTGAGGACACATTGGAACTCTCAATGAAAGCACCAATGTCGGTGTCAAAACTGGCGGATCTCGGGTAGGGGGTCCCGAACTGTGCGTCTAGGCAGATGGTAACATGAGGCAGGGGACACGATGTTTACCCAGGTTCGGGCCCTCTTGATGGAGGTAATACCCTACGTCCTGCTTGATTGTTCTTGATAATATGAGTAGTATAAGAATTGATCTACCACGAGATCAAAGAGGCTAAACCCTAGAAGCTAGCCTATGGTATGATTGTTGTTGTCGGTCCTATGGACTAAACCCTCCGGTTTATATAGACACCGGAGGGGGGCTAGGGTTACACAGAGTCGGTTACAAGGAAGGAAATCTACATATCCGTACGGCCAAGCGTGCCTTCCACGCCAAGGAGAGTCCCATACGGACACGGGACGAAGTCTTCAATCTTATATCTTCATAGTCCAATAGTTCGGCCAAAGGATATAGTCCGGCTGTCCGGATACCCCCTAATCTAGGACTCCCTCAGATGCATAAAACCCTAGTCCTGCTTTGGTGGATGTATTTCAGAGAGTTCTTGAGCTCTTGAACTAGCTATGGTGGGCGCGTGTTTCCAAAGAGCCAAATCCTTCTCCAGTATGCCATGGGCCTCCTTTTATAGTCGAAAGGGCCGGCCACAGTGGCATACAGGAGGTGGAAAGGCGTACAGTATTGCGAGCTTATCAATCGTATTACAGGACAAGGTGCATTTAATGTTCCACTGAGGTGTCCCTAGCTTTATCGGGGATGGGGCGAGGCCCGTCCCATCCGTCGCCGCTCCTCCTCGCTTCGACACGCGCCCTGGCCAATGATGCGTGCAGTGCCATGTAGGTAGGAAGGCAGCTGAGGTGGCATGGTGGTGGAGCCTTCACGAAGATCTTCATGCCGCCACGCAGGCACTTGATGAGTTGGCCTGGGAGCTGCATGTTGCCACATAGGTGCCTGCTCAGCTGGTTGAGCTGGCAGCCGCATGCGAACGGCGGCGGAGACTTGGTTGGTGCGGGTCTGGTAGTGGCCCTG
Organism: Triticum aestivum; assembly: GCF_018294505.1. Lineage (NCBI taxonomy): Eukaryota > Viridiplantae > Streptophyta > Magnoliopsida > Poales > Poaceae > Triticum > Triticum aestivum. The sequence goes on along the minus strand of NC_057809.1, from coordinate 551,103,147 downwards.
CTGGCGTCCTCGCTGAGGGCCTTGCCGGGTGGCCCGACAAGGGTCTTGCCGTGGCGCGCTGTTGTTCCCGGCAAGGATCTTGCCGGGGGTCTGGTGGCCTTCCTCGGCAAGGATCTTGCCGAGGGCTGTTGTCTTTTAATCCTCATCTGATCTTGAACATTCCTTGGTCTTGACAAAGATCTGCATGCCACCATAGAGGGGCCTCCAAAGCCCTAGTTTCAACGTGGTTGGCTGAGTTGGAACCCGTGGGCTCGAGGGTGGCTCACTCCGCTAGTGTGGGCGAGCCGCCCTGGCAAGGGTCTTGCCGGGGCCGCTGAGGCTACCCCCGGCAAGGATCTTGCCGGGGGAACCTGCTTCGCCTCTCTGCGTCTTTGCGGTCTTGGTCTTGGCATTGCTCAGGCCATCTTGGGCTTTGGTTTTTCCTTGGTTCACCTCCCCCGCTCTTCTTGGTTCGGCGGCGAGTGCGGCTTCGACTGTCCATGCATAGGTAAAGGGTACAAAACTGCGCCCCCTCTTTAGTACACCGACAGGAGCCCCCGGGCCTGGGCAACACATAAGTGTGACACGTTGTTGGGCCAGCCCCAAAATGGTGCGCGGGCAGGCAGGGCGGTTTTTACCGCAGTAAAACTTTTCACGCGCCGCGCTTCCCACAACCTATGTTGAATGCACGATGTGGAGGGGTGCGCGTGACATGGGCGGCATGTGTGGGGCGGTTCCCGCACGCATGCGTCACATCGCAGTAAAGAGGCGGCTCGCGCCTTCCTCGTAAAAAGAGGCGGCTCGCGCCTTCCTCGTAAAAAGAGGAAGGCGTGGAGGCGCGGCTCATTTACTGAATGGGTCCGGGTTGCGGTCATCAAGGCGTCCACACCCCACGATCACGGGGTGGGGAGAGGTCGCTTCACCCGTCCCCTCGGTTCTGCATGTTCGCCACGCGTCCTTCATGCGCCTGGGGTGGCAAGTGGTGGAGTCGGGAAACCGGGCCGTCGCTGGTTGGGGCAGCGGGTCGGTCTTGATCCCCTGCACCTCTGGTGTCTGGATTGGTCGAGCGGGGCGGCCGAGCCCCGTCCCCGCCTCTTTATAAGGAGAGGGAAGGGGGGATGGCACCCCGCATTCTTCAATCTTCTATCTCCTCCTGCTTCTGCTTCTTCCTCTCATCCGCCATGGAGAAGGGGAATTCCAGTCCCTTGACGGTGGCAGCGAGGGTCGCCGCTCGACAACGCGTCTTCCTCCTCCTGAGCCTGCGACGGTGGAGCCGGCTGCAAGGGGAAGGGGGAGGGGGCGAGGCCGTGGGCGCGGCCGCGGCAGAGGTTGTGGTGCTCGGGGAAGAGGAGGACGGGGCGGCGCGCCGGCCTCGCCCCCGCCAACGATGCCTAATCCGACAGAGGGCCACGTTGAAGACCAGCCCTGCGAGTTCTTCATCAGGTTGCGCCGGCCTCCGCGCCGTCGTCTTCGTCTCCCCTCCCCGTTTGCTCGGGTGATGGGGCGTGACCCGCCCCAAACCCTCAGGTTGCACATGAGGGGCTGTGGGAATGGGGCACGCGGGTCGACGTTGACTTTCCAGCTCCTCGGCTCATGTACCTCCGACGTAGATGGAAGACGTTCGCCCGCATCCACAGCTTGATGGCGGGGCTCGTCCTCTACTTCAAATTAATGGAGGACGGCCTGCTCTCCATCAAGGTCTTCGGACAGTTTGGAACTCACCTGAAGTGCTGCGTGGAGAGCTCCTCCGACGGAGATTCCGACGATGGAAGCTCTTCCTCGAGTGATAGTGATGATGAGGACAACGGGGCAGATGACGGGGACGAGTCCGGCTAGGCGTCGGACGCCCCACGCCTGGGCGGGTGCGGCAGCAGCAGCATCTGCACCTGGCCGCTCCTCCGGCGGGGTTTCGCCGGGGGAGGAGCCAGCTCCTCGAACTTCTTGGGGCCGTCTCCTTGGGCAGATGGCGTCGGGAGGCTACGGAAGAGGAAGAGGGCGGGCGGCAAGGCCGTCAACTCGGATTATGCGGGCACCGACGCCTTCATCGCGTATTGTCGGTCCTGCCGCCTCGCCTTCCAGCTCCTTTCCCCGGCATCGTCATTACCGGCCCACCCTTGGTTAGCCACCGAGGTGTTCTCTTGGTGCTTTCTGCTGCTCGTAGCTCGTCTAGGCGCCCCTTTTGACCTTTAGCCTTCTTAACCTGCCTCCTGAGGAGAGGGACAAGAAAGGGATTACGGGCATCTTATCTCTTTTTTAGTTTGTAAGCCTGCGGGCCTTCATTTAATTTAGAACTTGTAATCCCCTTGCTCATGTTTTTCATTCCATATGAACTGTACCTATATGGGATGCTTTTAATGAAAAAGGGATGTTTGCCAGGTTTTTCGTTCGTGGGTAGACCCCGCGACAAGGAGAAAATCCTTGTTATTATTTAAGATAAACGTTTTTCGCCCGACAACAGGCCTTGCTGTCCCCCTCACTTCACTCGACCATTCTCGCGCTCTTGGCGGAGGCAGGGATGAAGTGGGCTTAGGCTCCTCATTCTATCTCCTCGCTGCCACGGCTACAACCAAATCCAGACCTAGGAGGTGATCCTTAGGTATAGGAAAAAGGGGAGCACGGTAGTTTGGAGATAAAACGAGGTTTCACATGCCCCAGTTCCGTTCCGAAATGCATGATAGAGGATAAAAGACTTATCTGGATCTGCAGCCCCCGGCAACCTTGTCTCGCCGCGATTGGATCCTTGTACTTGCAGCCCCGGCATCTTTGGTTTGCCGGTGTGGGGATGCCGGTCCGTTCTCTTTCTTCCAAGTAGCGTAGCAGAAGTGCTCATGTGCCCTGTGAACCAAAGGAGGACAGAAAAGAACAAAGAGACGCGCACTCAACCTCTAGGCTAGGGGTTAGTCGCCGCTAAGCACTATCAACCCTAACCAAGGAAGAAACTCGAGCTAGCATGCATGCTATAACTTAGGGCGCCAGCGCTTCATTTATTTGTGCTCACGGTCTGCGACTGGCTTTGTACAAAGGGTTACATGCCTTGCCGGCAAGGCTTGTACAAAAGGTGGCTTGTCGGGGGGGCAAGCCGCGCCTTATGGTTAAAACTTGTGAAGATGATCAATGTTCCAGGAGTTGCTCACTGGACCGGCATCTTCGGTCTCCAGGCATACTGCGCCGGGCCTGGTGACTCGTATTACCCGATAAGGGCCATCCCACTTCGGTGTCAACTTGTTGGAATTCTTGGCCGACTGAATGCACCGAAGAACAAGGTCGCCTTCCTCAAAGCTTCGGGCATGAACCTTGTGGCTATGGTAGCGGCGCAAGGCTTGCTGGTAGCATGCTGCTCTCACAGCCGCCCGAAGATGATCTTCCTCAAGGACCGTCGTGTCATCTTGCCGCAACTGCTCTTGCTCAAGCTCATCATAAGCGAGCACTCGAGGTGACCCGTATATGAGTTCCGTGGGGAGAACTGCCTCCGCCCCGTATACTAGGGCGAAGGGTGTCTGACCGGTGGCTCGATTTGGCGTCATCCTGATTGACCAAAGAACCGTCAGCAACTCATCAATCCAGCACCTTTCGCTCTTGTGCAGCCTGTCAAAGGTCTTCGTTCTCAGGCCTCGCAACACTTCAGTGTTCGCCCTCTCTGCTTGGTTGTAGCTCCGGGGGTGTGATGTCTACTACGCAACCTTATTCTTGTAGACGTTGTTGGGCCTCCAAGTGCAGAGGTTTGTAGGACAGTAGCAAATTTCCCTCAGGTGGATGACCTAAGGTTTATCAATCCGTGGGAGGCGTAGGATGAAGATGGTCTCTCTCAAACAACCCTGCAACCAAATAACAAAGAGTCTCTTGTGTCCCCAACACACCCAATACAATGGTAAATTGTATAGGTGCACTAGTTCGGCGAAGAGATGGTGATACAAGTGCAATATGGATGGTAGATATAGGTTTTTGTAATATGAAATTATAAAAACAGCAAGGTAACTAATGATAAAAGTGAGCATAAACAGTATTGCAATGATAGGAAACAAGGCCTAGGGTTCATACTTTCACTAGTGCAAGTTCTCTCAACAATAATAACATAATTAGATCATATAACTATCCCTCGACACGCAACAAAGAGTCACTCCAAAGCCACTAATAGCGGAGAACAAACGAAGTAGAGTCACTCCAAAGCCACTAATAGCGGAGAACAAACGAAGAGATTACTGTAGGGTACGAAACCACCTCAAAGTTATTCTGCCGGGGGCCTTGCCTTGCCGGCACCAGGTCGTGCCGGGGGAATCCTTGGCTCGCCGTCCCCTGGTTCTGCTGTCACCACTGCCTCCTCGTCGACCTCCCTCTGTGCCACCAGTGTGGCGCTGACCACTTGATTCGTTGCCGCTAGGTATAGCAACAATGGTTCTTGTGGCTTAGGTGCAACCAGTTGATACGTCTCCAACGTATCTATAATTTTTGATTGCTCCATGCTATATTATCTACTATTTTAGACATTATTGGGCTTTATTATCCACTTTTATATTATTTTTGGGACTAAGCTATTAACCGGAGGCCCAGCCCAGAATGGTTGTTTTTTGCCTGTTTTAGGGTTTCGAAGAAAAGGAATACAAAACGGAGTCCAAACGGAATGAAACCTTCAGGAACGTGATTTTCTCATCGAATAAGACTCATGAGACTTGGACCCTATGTCAAGGCACACAATAGGAGGCCACGAGGTAGGGGGCGCGCCTGCCTACCCTAGGCGCGCCCTCCACCCTCGTGGGCCCCCTGTTGCTCCACCGACATACTTCTTCCTCCTATATATACCCACGTACCCCCAAACGATCAGATACGGAGCCAAAACCCTAATTCCACCGCCGCAACTTTCTGTATCCACGAGATCCCATCTTGGGGCCTGTTCCAGAACTCCGACGGAGGGGGCATCGATCACGGAGGGCTTCTACATCAACACCATAGCCTCTTCGATCAAGTGTGAGTAGTTTACTTCAGACCTACGGGTCCATAGCTAGTAGCTAGATGGCTTCTTCTCTCTTTTTGGATCTCAATATAATGTTCTCCCCCTCTCTTGTGGAGATCTAGTCGATGTAATCCTTTTTTGCGATGTGTTTGTTGAGATCGATGAATTGTGGGTTTATGATCAAGTCTATCTATGAATAATATTTGAATCTTCTCTGAATTCTTTTATGTATGATTGGTTATCTTTGCAAGTCTCTTCGAATTATAAGTTTGGTTTGGCCTACTAGATTTATCTTTCTTGCAATGGGAGAAGCGCTTAGCTTTGGGTTCAATCTTGCGGTGTCCTTTCCCAGTGACAGTAGGGGTAGCAAGGCACGTATTGTATTGTTGCCATCGAGGATAACAAGATGGGGTTTTCTTCATATTGCATGAGTCTATCCCTCTACATCATGTCATCTTGCTTAAGGTGTTACTCTATTTTTAACTTAATACTCTAGATGCATGCTGGATAGCGGTCGATGAGTGGAGTAATAGTAGTAGATGCAGGCAGGAGTCGGTCTACTTGTCTCAGACGTGATGCGTATATACATGATCATACCTAGATATTCTCATAACTATGCTCAATTCTGTCAATTGCTCAACAGTAATTTGTTCACCCACCATAGCATACTTATGCTCTTAAGAGAAGCCACTAGTGAAACCTATGGCCCCCGGGTCGATCTTTATCATATTAATCTCCTACTACTTAGTTATTTCCTTTGCTATTTACTTTGCCTTTATTTTACTTTGCATCTTTATCATAAAAATACCAAAATTATTATCTTATCATATCTATCAGATCTCACTCTCGTAAGTGTCCCTATAGGGATTGACAACCCCTATTTGTGTTGGTTGCGAGGATTTATTTCTTTTGTGCAGGTGCGAGGGACTCGCGCGTAGCCTCCTACTGGATTAATACATTGGTTCTCAAAAACTGAGGGAAATACTTATGCTACTTTGCTGCATCATCCCTTCCTCTTCGGGGAAAACCATCGCAGTGCTAAAAGAGGTAGCAAGAAGGATTTCTGGTGCTGTTGCCGGGGAGGTCTACGCAAAAGTCAATATACCGAGTACCCATCACATACCCTTATCTCCCGAATTACATTATTTGCCATTTTCCTCTCGTTTTCCTCTCCCCCACTTCACCCTTGCCATTTTATTTGCCCTCTCTCTCTCTATCCTCCCTCTCTTTCTCTATTTGCCTCTTTTTGCCTGCTTGCTTTTTGTTTGCTTGTGTGTTAGTTTGTTTGCTTGTCGTTATGGCTAGTCCCTTATCTTCTCCATTGTCACCCGAGAATGAAATTCTAAATTTTAAGCAAAGGGAGGGATAAAACCTAAAAGATGATTGGTATAGAACTTGGAATGCTCAAAATAGATCCACGAGGAAGCAATCTACTTCCGTTCTTCTTCGCAATTTTTATGTAGGCATTACTCCTTGGCACAGATATGTTCTTGATACTATCACCTGAGGGAATTTCTTGGGTAGCCATACTTTTTATTCTTATAATGCTATGATAGATTTATTTGGCTCACCCCCTCTCTTGGTTAATGGAACTATATTAACTTTGGAGCATGTAATGCAAAGTCTTGAGATTATTGAAAATAAGGTTGCTACCGTAGAGTTAATTGAAAATTTGGATAAAAAGATCCACAACCTAATCTCTCAATATGGATCTAAAGTAGGAGTTACTTTGAAAGATATTAAAGAAAAGGAACCCATAGTTAATGAGAAAATAAATCACGATTCCGCTAGGATCGATAAACTTGAGAATATTATTACCAACTTGGGAACCACTTTTTCTTCCGTAAAGAATACTCCAAGTCCTTCCACTAAAGTTTCCGAGCTTATGTATGTTCCTAAAAATAAGGGTGAATCCTCTAGTAAGGAAAATGCGGATCTTAAATCCATAAGTGTTCATCCCAATCTTTTTGCTATCATTAAGGAACCATTTGTTACTAATGAATTTTTTGATATTGTGCCTAAAAGTTTGATAATTACTAAACAGAAAGAAATTCCTAAAGATGGTAGATTCCTAATTGAAGAATTGCCTACCACAGATGGCAATACCTAGATCTATTCTTGCTTGTTATGCCTATCTAGGGGCGTTAAACGATAGCGCTTGTTGGGAGGCAACCCAATTTTATTTTTATTCCTTGATTTTTGCTCCTGTTTAGTAATAAATAAATTATCTAGCCTCTGTTTTGGTTGTGTATTTTGTGTTTAATTAGTGTTTGTGCCAAGTAGAACCGTTGGGAAGACTTGGGGAAAGTCTTGTTGAACTTGCTGTAAAAAATAGAAACTTTAGCGCTCACGAGAACTGCTGTCATTTTTATTTGGAAAGTGATATTTAGTTAATTCTTTTTGAAGATGATTAATAGATAAATTCCCCACGTCCAGAAATTTATTTTATAATTTTTGGGGTTCTAGATCTTGCGCTAGCTACAGATTACTACATACTGTTCTGTTTTTGACACATTCTGTTTTTCGTGTGTTGTTTGCTTATTTTGATGAATCTATGGCTAGTAAAATAGTTTATAAACCATAGAGAAGTTGGAATACAGTAGGTATAACACCCATATAAATAAAGAATGAGTTCATTACAGTACCTTGAAGTGGTCTTTTATTTTGTTTCGCTAACGGAGCTCACGAGATTTTCTACATTAAGTTTTATGTTGTGAAGTTTTCAAGTTTTGGGTAAATATTTGATGGATTATGGAACAAGGAGTGGCAAGAGCCTAAGCTTGGGGATGCCCATGGAACCCCCAAGATAATCTAAGGGCACATAAAAGCAAAAGCTTGGGTATGCCCCGGAAGGCATCCCCTCTTTTGTCTACTTCTATCGGTAACTTTACTTGGAGCTATATTTTTATTCGCCACATGATATGTGTTTTGCTTGGAGCGTCTTGTATTATTTGAGTCTTTGCTTGTTAGCACAATCATCCTTGCTGTACACACCTTTTGAGAGAGCCATATATGATTTGGAATTTGTTAGAATACTCTATGTGCTTCGCTTATATCTTTTGAGTTATATAATTTTGCTCTGGTACTTCACTTATATCTTTTAGAGCACGGTGGTGGATTTTTTTTATAGAAACTATTGATCTCTCATGCTTCACTTAGATTATTTTGAGAGTCTTAATAGCATGGTAATTTACTTAAAATCCTAATATGCTTGGTATGCAAGATTAATAATAAAACTTTCTTATGAGTGTGTTGAATACTATGATAAGTTTGATACTTGATAATTGTTTTGAGATAAAAAGATCGTGATATTAAAGTTCTGCTAGTTGAGTAGTTGTGAATTTGAGAAATACTTTTGTTGAAGCTTGTGATTCCCGTAGCATGCATGTATGGTGAACTGTTATGTGATGAAGTCGGAGCATGATTTATTTATTGATTGTCTTCCTTATGAGTGGCGGTCGGGGACGAGCGATGGTGTTTTCCTACCAATCTATCCCCCTAGGAGCATGCGCGTAATACTTTGTTTTGATAACTTATAGATTTTTGCAATAAGTATATGAGTTCTTTATGACTAATGTTGAGTCCATGGATTATACGCACTCTCAATCTTCCACCTTTGCTAGCATCTCTAATACCGCGCACCTTTCGCCGGTATCATACACCCACCATGTACCTTCCTCAAAACAGCCACCATACCTATCTATTATGGCATTTCCATAGCCATGCCGAGATATATTGCCATGCAACTTTCCACCGTTCCGTTTATTATGACACACTGCATCATTGTCATATTGCTTAGCATGATCATGTAGTTGACATAGTATTTGTGGCAAAGCCACCGCTCATAATTCTTTCATAATTGTCACTCATGAGTCATTGCATATCCCGGTACACCGCCGGAGGCATTCATATAGAGTCATATTTTGTTCTAAGTATCGAGTTGAAATTGTTGAGTTGTAAGAAAAATAAAAGTGTGATGATCATCATTATTAGAGCATTGTCGCAGTGAGGAAAGGATGATGGAGACTATGAGTCCCCCACAAGTCGGGATGAGACTCCGGACGGAAAAAAGGAGAAAGTAAAAGAGGCCATAAAAAGGCCCAAATAAAAAAATAAAAAAATGAGAGAAAAAGAGAGAAGGGACAATGTTACTATCCTTTTACCACACTTGTGCTTCAAAGTAGCACCATGATCTTCATGATAGAGAGTCTCCTATGTTGTCACTTTCATATACTAGTGGGAATTTTTCATTATAGAACTTGGACTGTATATTCCAATGATCGGCTTCCTCAAAATGCCCTAGGTCTTCATGAGCAAGCAAGTTGGATGCACACCCACTTAGTTTCTTTTTGAGCTTTCATATACTTATAGCTCTAGTGCATCCATTGCATGGCAATCCCTACTCACTCACATTGATATCTATTGATGGGCATCTCCATAGCCCATTGATACGCCTAGTTGATGTGAGACTATCTTCTTCCTTTTTGTCTTCTCCATAACCACCATTCTATTCCACCTATAGTGCTATATCCATGGCTCACGCTCATGTATTGTGTGAAGATTGAAAAAGTTGGAGAATGTCAAAAGTATGAAACAATTGCTTGGCTTGTCATCGGGGTTGTGCATGATTTAAATATTTTGTGTGGTGAATATAGAGCATAGCCAGACTATATGATTTTGTAGGGATAACTTTCTTTAGCCATGTTATTTTGAGAAGACATAATTGCTTTGTTAGTATGCTTGAAGTATTATCATTTTTATGTCAATATGAACTTTTGTCTTGAATCTTTCGGATCTGAATATTCATACCACAATTAAGAAGAATTACATTAAAATTATGCCAAGTAGCACTCCGCATCAAAAATTCTGTTTTTATCATTTACCTACTCGAGGACGAGCAGAAATTAAGATTGGGGATGCTTGATATGTCTCCAATGTATCTATAATTTTTGATTGCTCCATGCTATATTATCTACTGTTTTGGACATTATTGGGCTTTATTATCCACTTTTATATTATTTTTGGGACTAACCTATTAACCGGAGGCCCGGCCCAGAGTTGCTGTTTTTTGCCTGTTTTAGGGTTTCGAAGAAAAGGAATACCAAACGGAGTCCAAACGGAATGAAACCTTCGGGAACGTGATTTTCTCATCGAATAAGACTCAGGAGACTTGGACCCTACATCAAGGCACACAATAGGAGGCCACTGTTGGAAATATGCCCTAGAGGCAATAATAAAAGCATTATTATTATATTTCCTTGTTCATGATAATTGTCTTTATTCATGCTATAATTGTGTTATCCGGAAATCGTAATACATGTGTGAATAATAGACACCAACATGTCCCTAGTAAGCCTCTAGTTGACTAGCTCGTTGACCAACACATCATTAGGAGAATGATGTGATGGACAAGACCCAATCCTAAACATAGCATAAGATCGTATAGTTCGTTTGCTAGAGTTTTCCAATGTCAAGTATCTTTTCCTTAGACCATGAGATTGTGTAACTCCCGGATACCGTAGGAGTGCTTTGGGTGTGCCAAACGTCACAACGTAACTGGGTGACTATAAAGGTATACTACGGGTATCTCCAAAAGTGTCTGTTGGGTTGACACGGATCAAGACTGGGATTTGTCACTCCGTATGACGGAGAGGTATCACTGGGCCCACTCGGTAATGCATCATCATAATGAGATCAAAGTGACCAAGTGTCTGGTCACGGGATCATGCATTACGGTACGAGTAAAGTGACTTGTCGGTAACAAGATTGAACAAGGTATTGGGATACCGACGATCGGATCTTGGGCAAGTAACATACCGATTGACGAAGGGAATTGTATGTGGGGTCTCTTGAATCCTCGACATCGTGGTTCATCCGATGAGATCATCGAGGAGCATGTGGGAGCCAACATGGGTATCCAGATCCCGCTGTTGGTTATTGGCCGGAGAGTCGTCTCGGTCATGGCTACATGTCTCCCGAACCCGTAAGGTCTACACACTTAAGGTTCAGTGACGCTAGGGTTGTAGGGATATGTATATGCAGTAACCCGAATGTTTTTGGAGTCCCGGATGAGATCCCGGACGTCACGAGGAGTTACGGAATGGTCCGGAGGTAAAGAATTATATATAGGAAGTGCTATTTCGGGCATCGGGACAAGTTTCGGGGTCACCGGTATTGTACCGGGACCACCGAAAGGGTCCCGGGGGTCCACCGGGTGGGGCCACCTGCCCCGGGGGGCCACATGGGCTGTAGGGGGTGCGCCTTGGCCTATATGGGCCAAGGGCACCAGCCCCAAGAGGCCCATGCGCCTAGGGTTCAAGGAAGGGAAGAGTCCCAAAGGGGGAAGGCACCTCCTAGGTGCCTTGGGGAGGAGGGATTCCTCCCTTGGCCGCACCCCCCCTAGGAGATTGGATCTCCTAGGGCCGGCGCCCCCCCTTGGACTCCCTATATATAGTGGGGAAAGGAGGGCCTCTCAACACACGCCTTTGGTGCCTCCCTCTCCCTCTCCAACACATCCTCCTCCTCCATAGTGCTTAGCGAAGCCCTGCCGGAGTACTGCAGCTCCATCACCACCACGCCGTCGTGCTGCTGCTGGAGCTATCTTCCTCAACCTATCCTTCCCCCTTGCTGGATCAAGAAGGAGGAGATGTCACGCTGACCGTACGTGTGTTGAACGCGGAGGTGCCGTCCGTTCGGCGCTAGGATCTCCGGTGATTTGGATCACGTCGAGTACGCTTTCCTCATCCCCGTTCTTTGAACGCTTCCGCGCGTGATCTACAAAGATATGTAGATGCAATCCAATCACTCGTTGCTAGATGAACTCATAGATGGATCTTGGTGAAACCGTAGGAAAATTTTTGTTTTTTGCAACGTTCCCCATCAGTGGCATCATGAGCTAGGTCTATGCGTAGTTCTCTTGCACGAGTAGAACACAATTTGTTGTGGGTGTTGGTGTTGTCAACTTTCTTGCCGCTACTAGTCTTATCTTGCTTCAACGGTATTGTGGGATGAAGCGGCCCGGACCAACCTTACACGTACGCTTACGTGAGACCGGTTCCACCGACTAACATGCACAAGTTGCATAAGGTGGCTGGCGGGTGTCTGTCTCTCCCACTTTAGTTGGAGCGGATTCGATGAAAAGGGTCCTTATGAAGGGTAAATAGAAGTTGACAAATCACGTTGTGGCTTTCACGTAGGTAAGAAAACGTTCTTGCTAGAACCCTATTTCAGCGACGTAAAACTTGCAACAACAATTAGAGGACGTCTAGCTTGTTTTTGCAGCAAGTGTTCTGTGATGTGATATGGCCAAAGTTGTGATGAATGATGAATGATATATATGTGATGTATGAGATGTTCATGCTATTGTAATAGGAATCACGACTTGCATGTCGATGAGTATGACAACCGGCAAGAGCCATAGGAGTTGTCTTTATTTTTTGTATGACCTACGTGTCATTGAGAGACGCCATGTAAATTACTTTACTTTATTGCTAAACACGTTAGCCATAGTAGTAGAAGTAATAGTTGGCGAGCAACTTCATGGAGACACGATGATGGAGATCATGATGATGGAGATCATGGTGTCATGCCGGTGACAAGATGATCATGGAGCTCCAAGATGGAGATCAAAGGAGCTATGTGATATTGGCCATATCATGTCACTATTATTATTTGATTGCATGTGATGTTTATCATGTTTTTGCATCTTGTTTGCTTAGAACGACGGTAGTAAATAAGATGATCCCTCGTAATAATTTCAAGAAAGTGTTCCCCCTAACTGTGCACCATTGCGACAGTTCGTTGTTTTGAAGCACCACGTGATGATCGGGTGTGATAGATTCCAACGTTCACATACAACGGGTGTAAGACAGATCTACACATGCAAACACTTACATTGACTTGATGAGCCTAGCATGTACAGACATGGCCTCGGAACACAGAAGACCGAAAGGTCGAGCATGAGTCATATAGAAGATACGATCAACATGAAGATGTTCACCGACGTTGACTAGTCCGTCTCACGTGATGATCGGACACGGCCTAGTTAACTGGATCATGTTATACTTAGATTACAGGAGGGATGTCTATCTAAGTGGGAGTTCATTGAATAACTTGATTAGATGAACTTAATTATCATGAACTTAGTCTAAAATATTTACAATATGTCTTGTAGATCAAATGGCCAACGTAGTCCTCAACTTCAACGCGTTCCTAGAGAAAACCAAGCTGAAAGACAATGGCAGCAACTACACGGACTGGGTCCGGAACCTGAGGATCATCCTCAAAGCTGCCAAGAAAGATTATGTCCTACAAGCACCGCTGGGTGACGCACCTATTCTCCCTGCAGAACAAGACGTTATGAACGCTTGGCAGGCACGTACGGATGACTACTCCCTCGTTCAGTGCGGCATGCTTTACAGCTTAGAGCCGGGGCTCCAAAAGCATTTTGAGAGACACGGAGCATATGAGATGTTCGAAGAGCTGAAAATGGTTTTCCAAGCTCATGCCCGGGTCGAGAGATATGAAGTCTCCGACAAGTTCTTCAGCTGTAAGATGGAGGAAAACAGTTCTGTCAGTGAGCACATACTCACTATGTCTGGGTTGCATAACCGCTTGACTCAGCTGGGAGTTAATCTCCCGGATGACGTGGTCATTGACAGAATCCTTCAGTCGCTTCCACCGAGCTACAAGAGCTTTGTGATGAACTTCAATATGCAGGGGATGGAAAAGACCATCCCTGAAGTATTTGCAATGCTGAAATCAGCAGAGGTAGAAGTCAAAAAGGAACATCAAGTGTTGATGGTGAATAAAACCACTAAGTTCAAGAAGGGCAAGGGTAAGAAAGCCTTCAAGAACGACAGCAAGGGAGTTGCCGCGCCCGGCAAGCAAGCTGCCGGGAAGAAGCCAAAGAATGGACCCAAGCCCGAGACTGAGTGCTTTTATTGCAAGGAAAGTGGTCACTGGAAGCGGAACTGCCCCAAATACTTGGCGGACAAGAAGGCCGGCAAAACGAAAGGTATATGTGATATACATGTAATTGATGTGTACCTTACCAGTACTCGTAGTAGATCCTGGGTATTTGATACCGGTGCAGTTGCTCACATTTGTAACTCAAAGCAGGAGCTGCAGAATAAGCGGAGACTGGCGAAGGACGATGACGATGCGCGTCGGGAATGGTTCCAAGGTCGATGTGATCGCCATCGGCACGCTACCTCTACATTTACCTACGGGATTAGTTTTGAACCTCAATAATTGTTATTTAGTGCCAAGTTTGAGCATGAACATTGTATCAGGATCTCGTTTAATATGAGATGGCTACTCATTTAAATCTGAGAATAATGGTTGTTCTATTTATATGAGAGATATGTTTTATGGTCATGCTCCGATGGTGAATGGTTTATTCTTAATGAATCTCGAGCGTAATGCTACACATATTCATAGTGTGAATACCAAAAGATGTAAGATTGATAATGATAGTCCCACATACTTGTGGCACTGCCGCCTTGGTCACATAGGTGTCAAACGCATGAAGAAGCTCCATGCAGATGGACTTTTAGAGTCTCTTGATTATGAATCATTTGACACATGCGAACCATGCCTCATGGGTAAAATGACCAAGACCCTGTTCTCAGGAACAATGGAGCGAGCAACCAACTTATTGGAAATCATACATACTGATGTGTGCGGTCCAATGAGCGTTGAGGCTCGCGGTGGCTATCGTTATGTTCTCACCCTCACTGATGACTTGAGTAGATATGGGTATGTCTACTTAATGAAACACAAGTCTGAGACCTTTGAAAAGTTCAAGGAATTTCAGAGTGAGGTTGAGAATCAACATGACAGGAAAATCAAGTTCCTGCGATCAGATCGTGGAGGAGAATACTTGAGTCACGAGTTTGGCACACACTTAAGAAAATGTGGAATAGTTTCACAACTCATGCTGCCTGGAACACCTCAGCGTAATGGTGTGTCCGAACGTCGTAATCGCATTCTATTAGATATGGTGCGATCTATGATGTCTCTTGCCGATTTACCGCTATCTTTTTGGGGCTATGCTTTAGAGACTGCCGCATTCACTTTAAATAGGGCTCCGTCGAAATCCATTGAGACGACACCGTATGAATTATGGTTTGGGAAGAAACCTAAGCTGTCGTTTCTAAAAGTTTGGGGATGCGATGCTTATGTCAAGAAACTTCAACCTGAAAAGCTCGAACCCAAATCGGAAAAATGCGTCTTCATAGGATACCCTAAAGAAACTATTGGGTATACCTTCTACCTCAGATCCGAAGGCAAGATCTTTGTTACCAAGAATGGATCCTTTCTAGAGAAGGAGTTTCTCTCGAAAGAAGTAAGTGGGAGGAAAGTAGAACTTGATGAAGTATTACCTCTTGAACCGGCAAATGGCGCAACTCAAGAAAATGTTCCTGAGGTGCCTGCACCGACTAGAGAGGAAGTTAATGATGATGATCATGAAACTTCAGATCAAGTTGCTACTGAACTTTGTAGGTCCACAAGGACACGTTCCGCACCAGAGTGGTATGGCAACCCTGTCTTGGAAATCATGTTGTTAGACAACGGTGAACCTTCGAACTATGAAGAAGCGATGGCGGGCCCGGATCTGACAAATGGCTAGAAGCCATGAAATCTGAGATAGGATCCATGTATGAAAATGAAGTATGGACTTTGACTGACTTGCCCGTTGAGCGGCGAGCCATAGAAAATAAATGGATCTTTAAGAAGAAGACAGACCCGGATGGTAATGTGACCATCTATAAAGCTCGGCTTGTCACTAAGGGTTATCGACAAGTTCAAGGGGTTGACTACGATGAGACTTTCTCACCGGTAGCGAAGCTAAAGTCCGTCCGAATCATGTTAGCAATTGTCGCATTCTATGATTATGAAATATGGCAAATGGACGTCAAAACGGCATTCCTTAATGGTTTCCTTAAGGAAGAATTGTATATGATGCAGCCGGAAGGTTTTGTCGATCCTAAGAATGCTGACAAGGTGTGCAAGATCCAATGCTCGATTTATGGGCTGGTGCAAGCATCTCGGAGTTGGAACATTCGCTTTGATGAGATGATCAAAGCGTTTGGGTTTACGCAGACTTATGGAGAAGCCTGCGTTTACAAGAAAGTGAGTGGGAGCTCTGTAGCATTTCTCATATTATATGTAGATGACATACTTTTGATGGGAAATGATATAGAACTCTTGGACAGCATTAAGGCCTACTTGAATAAAAGTTTTTCAATGAAGGACCTTGGAGAAGCTGCTTATATATTAGGCATCAAGATCTACAGAGATAGATCAAGACGCCTCATAGGTCTTTCACAAAGCACATACCTTGATAAGATATTGAAGAAGTTCAATATGGATCAGTCTAAGAAGGGGTTCTTGCCTGTGTTGCAAGGTGTGAAATTGAGCTCAACTCAATGTCCGACCATGGCAGAAGATATAGAAGAGATGAGTGTCATCCCCTATGCCTCAGCCATAGGTTCTATTATGTATGCCATGGTGTGTACCAGACCTAATGTAAACCTTGCCGTAAGTTTGGTAGGTAGGTACCAAAGTAATCCCGGCAAGGAACACTAGACAGCGGTCAAGAATATCCTGAAGTACCTGAAAAGGACTAAGGAAATGTTTCTTGTTTATGGAGGTGACGAAGAGCTCGTCGTAAAAGGTTACGTCGATGCTAGCTTCGACACAGATCTGGATGACTCTAAGTCACAAACCGGATACGTGTATATTTTGAATGGTGGGGCAGTAAGCTGGTGTAGTTGCAAGCAGAGCGTCGTGGTGGGATCTACATGTGAAGCGGAGTACATGGCAGCCTCGGAGGCAGCACATGAAGCAATTTGGGTGAAGGAGTTCATCACCGACCTAGGAGTCATATCCAATGCGTGGGGCCAATCAAACTCTTCTGTGACAACACTGGAGCTATTGCACTTGCCAAGGAGCCCAGGTTTCACAAGAAGACGAGGCACATCAAGCGTCGCTTCAACTCCATTCGTGAAAATGTTCAAGATGGAGACATAGATATTTGTAAAGTACATACGGACCTGAATATAGCAGATCCGTTGACTAAACCTCTCCCTAGAGCAAAACATGATCAACACCAGAATTCCATGGGTGTTTGATTCATCACATGTAACTAGATTATTGACTCTAGTGCAAGTGGGAGACTATTGGAAATATGCCCAAGAGGCAATAATAAAAGCATTATTATTATATTTCCTTGTTCATGATAATTGTCTTTATTCATGCTATAATTGTGTTATCCGGAAATCATAATACATGTGTGAATAATAGACACCAACATGTCCCTAGTAAGCCTCTAGTTGACTAGCTCGTTGATCAACAGATAGTCATGGTTTCCTGACTATGGACATTGGATGTCATTGATAACGAGATCACATCATTAGGAGAATGATGTGATGGACAAGACCCAATCCTAAACATAGCATAAGATCGTATAGTTCGTTTGCTAGAGTTTTCCAATGTCAAGTATCTTTTCCTTAGACCATGAGATCGTGTAACTCCCGGATACCGTAGGAGTGCTTTGGGTGTGCCAAACGTCACAATTAACTGGGTGACTATAAAGGTATACTACGGGTACCTCCGAAAGTGTCTGTTGGGTTGACACGGATCAAGACTGGGATTTGTCACTCCGTATGACGGAGAGGTATCACTGGGCCCACTCGGTAATGCATCATCATAATGAGCTCAAAGTGACCAAGTGTCTGGTCACGGGATCATGCATTACGGTACGAGTAAAGTGACTTGCCGGTAACGAGATTGAACGAGGTATTGGGATACCGACGATCGGATCTCGGGCAAGTAACATACCGATTGACAAAGGGAATTGTATGCGGGGTTGCTTGAATCCTCGACATCGTGGTTCATCCGATGAGATCATCGAGGAGCATGTGGGAGCCAACATGGGTATCCAGATCCCGCTGTTGGTTATTGGCCGGAGAGTCGTCTCGGTCATGTCTACATGTCTCCCGAACCCGTAGGGTCTACACACTTAAGGTTCGGTGACGCTAGGGTTGTAGGGATATGTATATGCAGTAACCCGAATGTTGTTCGGAGTCCCGGATGAGATCCCGGACGTCACGAGGAGTTCCGGAATGGTCCGGAGGTAAAGAATTATATATGGGAAGTGCTATTTCGGGCATCGGGACAAGTTTCGGGGTCACCGGTATTGTACCGGGACCACCGGAAGGGTCCCGGGAGTCCACCGGGTGGGGCCACCTGCCCTGGGGGGCCACATGGGCTGTAGGGGGTGCGCCTTGGCCTATATGGGCCAAGGGCACCATCCCCAAGAGGCCCATGCGCCTAGGGTTCAAGGAAGGGAAGAGTCCCAACGGGGGAAGGCACCTCCTAGGTGCCTTGGGGAGGAGGGATTCCTCCCTTGGCCGCACCCTCCTAGGAGATTGGATCTCCTAGGGCCGGAACCCCCCCCCCCCCTTGGACTCCCTATATATAGTGGGGAAAGGAGGGCCTCTCAACACACGCCTTTGGTGCCTCCCTCTCCCTCTCCAACACATCCTCCTCCTCCATAGTGCTCGGCGAAGCCCTGCCGGAGTACTGCAGCTCCATCACCACCACGCCGTCGTGCTGCTGCTGGAGCCATCTTCCTCAACCCCTCCTTCCCCCTTGCTGGATCAAGAAGGAGGAGACGTCACGCTGACCGTACGTGTGTTGAACGCGGAGGTGCCGTCCGTTTGGCGCTAGGATCTCCGGTGATTTGGATCACGTCGAGTACGACTTCCTCATCCCCGTTCTTTGAACGCTTCCGCACGTGATCTACAAAGGTATGTAGATGCAATCCAATCACTCGTTGCTAGATGAACTCATAGATGGATCTTGGTGAAACCATAGGAAATTTTTTGTTTTCTGCAACGTTCCCCATCAGCCACGAGGTAGGGGGGCGCGCCGGCCTACCCCAGGCGCGCCCTCCACCGTTGTGGGCCCCCTGTTGCTCCACCGATGTACTTCTTCCTCCTATATATACCCATGTACCCCCAAACGATCAGATACGGAGCCAAAACCCTAATTCCACTGCCGCAACTTTCTGTATCCACGAGATCCCATCTTGTGGCATGTTCCGGAGCTCCGCCGGAGGGGGTGTCGATCACGGAGGGCTTCTACATCAACACCATAGCCTCTCTGATGAAGTGTGAGTGGTTTACTTTAGACCTACGGGTCCATAGCTAGTAGCTAGATGGTTTCTTCTCTCTTTTTGGATCTCAATACAATGTTCTCCCCCTCTCTTGTGGAGATCTATTCTATGTAATATTCTTTTTGCGGTGTGTTTGTTGAGTCCGATGAATTGTAGGTTTATGATCAAGTCTATCTATGAATAATATTTGAATCTTCTCCGAATTCTTTTATGTATGATTGGTTATCTTTGCAAGTCTCTTCGAATCATCTGTTTGGTTTGGCCTACTAGATTGATCTTTCTTGCAATGGGAGAAGTGCTTAGCTTTGGGTTCAATCTTGCGGTGTCCTTTCCCAGTGACAGTAGGGTCAACAAGGCACGTATTGTATTGTTGCC
Organism: Triticum aestivum; assembly: GCF_018294505.1. Lineage (NCBI taxonomy): Eukaryota > Viridiplantae > Streptophyta > Magnoliopsida > Poales > Poaceae > Triticum > Triticum aestivum. The sequence goes on along the minus strand of NC_057809.1, from coordinate 551,083,660 downwards.
ATCGAGGATAACAAGATGGGGTTTTCTTCATATTGCATGAGTCTATCCCACTACATCATGTCATCTTGCTTAACGCGTTACTCTGTTTTTAACTTAATACTCTAGATGCATGTTGGATAGCGGTCGATGAGTGGAGTAATAGTAGTAGATACAGGCAGGAGTCGGTCTACTTGTCTCGAACGTGATGCCTATATACATGATCATACCTAGATATCTCATAACTATGCTCAATTCTGTCAATTGCTCAACAGTAATTTGTTCACCCACCATAGAATACTTATGCTCTTAAGAGAAGCCACTAGTGAAACCTATGGCCCTCGGGTCGATCTTTATCATATTAATCTCCTACTATCAGTTATTTCCTTTGCTATTTACTTTTCCTTTATTTTACTTTGCATCTTTATCATAAAATACCAAAAATATTATCTTATCATATCTATCATATCTCACTCTCGTAAGTGCCCCTATAGGGATTGACAACCCCTATTTGCGGTGGTTGCGAGGATTTATTTGTTTTGTGCGGCTGCGAGGGACTCGCGCGTAGCCTCCTACTAGATTGATACCTTGGTTCTCAAAAACTGAGGGAAATACTTATGCTACTTTGCTGCATCATCCCTTCCTCTTTGGGGAAAACCCAGCGAAGTGGTAAAAGAGGTAGCACCAGTATTGGCGTGGAGGAAAGGTATTTCTTCAGATCCCGCAATGCCGCCTCGGATTCTGGGGTCCAGTCCATCGTACATGCCTTCTTTGGGATTTTGAAGAAGGGAAGGGCGCACTCGGCAGACTTGGAGATGATTCGTCTCATGGCGACGACGCAGCCGGTGAGCCTACGCACATCCTCGATCCTCTTGGGCGCCTCAATCTGTTCAATAGCCTTGATTTTGTCTGGGTTTGCCTCGATCCCGCGTTGTGACACAAAGAATCCGAGAAGCTTGCCGGACGGAACGCCGAAGACACACTTCTCAGGATTCACCTTAAGGTTGATCTTACGCAGGTTGACAAAAGTCTCTTCCAGATCTTGCACAAGGGTTGCCATGTCCTTGGTTTTGACCATTATGTCATCCATGTATGCCTCCATATCTCTATGGAGCTAGGGTTCAAAACCAATTTGGACTACCCTTGCAAACATTGAGCCAGCACTCTTCAACCCAGAAGGCATTCGTAAAAAGCAATACGTACCACATGGGGTGATGAATGTTGTCTTCTCTTCATCTTCTCTCGTCATAAAGATTTGGTGGTAGCCTGAGTAGGTGTCGAGGAATGACAGCAGATCACACCTGGCCGTGGAGTCAACAATCTGGTCGATGCGCGGCAATGGGAAGAGGTCCTTAGGTCAAGCCTTATTGATGTCTATGTAGTCAATACACAGCCTCCGCTTCCCATTTGCCTTGCGCACCACCACCGGATTGGACAACCACGTCGGATAGAGCACTCCTCTCACCAAACCTGCTGCTCCCAACTTCCTGATCTCCTCTGTGATGAACTCCTGCCTCTCCAGAGCCTGCTTTCTGACCTTCTGCTTGACGGGCGCGCATGAGGACAGACAGCTAGGTGGTGCTCAATCACCTCCCTCGGAACACCGCGGATGTCGGATGCTTGCCATGCAAACGCGTCGACATTTGCCCGCAGGAAGGTGACGACCGCGCCTTCCTATTTGCTATCGAGGGTGGAGCCTATGGTGAAAGCCCCTCCCGTGCCATCCTCCCTAACGGATACCTTCTTGGTCTGTGGTGGCACAGCTCTGGACTTCTTGCTCTTGCCGGTAGAACTCTCTGGCACGTCCTCGACGGTAGCACAACACTCCAAGGAGGTGCGCTTGCCAGAGTGGGTGCGAGAGGTCTTGCCGGTCTCCTTCTTCCCTCCCGGGGCTTTAGCGGCAGGAGCAAGTGCCTTGGCGGCAGCTGCTGCAACTGCTTCCCGGTAGAGTTGGTCGGCGCAAATCAGCGCGTCCTTCTTATCGTAGGGGACGGAGATGAAAGTCAACGGCCCGGGCATCTTTAGCATGTTGTAGGCATAGTGCGACGCCGCCATGAACTTGGATAGTGCCGGGCGACCGAGAATCCCGTTGTAGGGCAAGGGGATCTCGGCCACGTCGAAGACGATCCTCACCATCCTGTGGTTCAACTCTCCTCCAAACGTCATGGGCAGCGTGACCTTCCCCTTTGGCTGGCTCCTCCCCGGATTGACCCCTTGAAACGTGCCCATTTCCTCGAGGTCTCCATGAGGGATTTGCAGCCTTTTGATCACGACGGGCGAGATCAAGTTCAGGTCGGACCCGCCGTCGACCAACATCTTGTTCACCTTGAGGTTGCGTATCGTTGGGGGACCAACAACGGCAAACACCCGACCGCGGTTGTGCGGTCAGGGTGGTCCTCGGCGTCAAAGATGAGGGGCGTGCTGGACCACTTCAGTGGCTTCTGTGCGTCGAACGATGGCTCTGCTACTATAACCTCTCATGCCCACTGCTTGAGATGGCGGTGAGAAGTATGCAGCGAGTCGCCACCGTCGACGCATATGGCCTCTGTAGCCTTCTGAATCTCTTGCTCGCTAGACTCGTCGTCCTCGTCATGATCATAGTCTTCTTGCTTCTTGTCATGGCCCCGAGCAGGCCTCTCTTACTGGTTGTCCTTGTCGCGGCGGCCTCCTTGGCCACCACGCTTCTTGTCGAATCCATCGGTACCGTCCTGGCCCTTCTCCTTGTGCTGCCTCTCATATTCGGCCTTTTGCTTTTCCGCAAGCACCTCGACTTGCCGACAGTTCTGCAGGTCATGTCCTTTGGTGCAGTACTGCTAGCCGGAGCCCCCCGTCTTGTCGGCAGTTGCTAAGGCCCGGCAGGCGATGCACCCGGCAATCTCCGTTCTGGGGTCGTCTGCCTTGACCTTCTTGGCAGCGCCGGTGACGTCAGACCCTTCAACGGCAAGCACAGCCTTGCCCTTGCGTTTCCTGTTGCGACGCCAACCCTTCTTCGTCGGGGCGGTCGTGTCTTCATTAGTAGAGTCGGTTTCCGCGCTGGCGTCCTCACCGGGGTACTTCCTTCCCTCTTCAGCCCGGGCGCACCTGTCGGCCAGAACATAGAGTTTGGCCACATCCTTAACCTTGGTCATCGCCAGCTCTTTGCGCATCTTGCGATTGCGCACGTTCTGATGGAACGCGCTGACCACAGCGGTGGGATGAACGTCGGGGATGTTGTACTGCACTCGGCTGAATATATGGATGTACTTGCGCAGGGTTTCCCATTCCTTCTGGAGAATGATATGCAGATCACTGGCCTGGCCATGAGCTTTGGTTGCCCCCAGTGAAGGCGCCAATGAACTCATGGCACATATCCAACCAAGAAGAAATGGAATCCGCCGGCAAGTGCATCAACCAAGACATAACATTGGGCTTCAGTGCCAACGGGAAGTAATTGGCAAGCACCTTGTCGTCGCGAGCTCTGGCAGCATGCATCGCGATGGTGTAGATGCTGAGGAACTCGGACGGATGGGTCTTGCCAGTATACTTCTCACCGACGTCGGGCTTGAACATGCGGTGGGACGGCCACTAGAACTGCCGTAGCTCACGGGTAAAGGCTAGGCAGCCCACCTTGTAAGGTAGGCCACCGGAGCCCCCCGACGCTGGGTGGTCCATAGCAGGTTCCACCCGCTTGTCCAACTGGTGGCGTGTATCACGCCGGCTCTCGATAGTGGTTCGAGCATCTTCGCGAGCTCGTTCTCGAAGAACTTGGCGCTGGTCGCGGCGGGTCCGCGGGTCGGACGATGCTATGGAGATGTTATCACAAGCATCGTCACGACGGGCCAACGCCCGCGGTGGCTGGTGAGGAGGGGAAGAGTGCACCGTAACCACAGCACCCCCGGTCCTCCCAGTGCTGGCATGTGGTGGCTCGGTGGGGCATCAGCCAGAGGGTCCCACCGGTTGCGGATCATCTTTGTTGGCGACGGCGACGAGGCTCCGAATGGTAGCCCTCCACTCGTCAAGCTCCTCCACAGCAGGAGGGAAGTCGAGGAGTAGCTACGTGCGCGCCAAAGCTTCTGCTGGCGTGGGTGGCAGCGACAGCTGCGTGGACCGTGGCGCGCTTCGACTTCTAACCACGTTAGAAGGAACTCTATCATGACCCAGCGGCCGCGCGCCATTTTCACCGGCACTTCAGCGGGCATGCTGAACTCCTTCGTCCCACGGACCATGCATAGGGCTCTTCCACTGCGGTGTCTGGGCTCTTCAGCGCCATGACGCTACTCGTTGCACGCACCCTGAGAAGAGCGCGTCGTGGGCACCGGCGTGGGCGTCCTGGAGGTTGCTGCACCGCGGGGGTGGCACAACGACACTCCTGGAGGGCCCCGCGCCGCCTGCGGGGGGCCCAGCTTCGTCTTTGGATCTGGCGACGTGCCGCCGGTCGTCTGGTGCGCGGACGACGCTGCTCGCTAGGCTCTGACTGCTAGGGCAATGCTGGTGCTCACGGACCGCGGCACGGGTCCTGTCCGCAACTGGCCGGCTGCTCGTCCGCACTAGCACAAGACGTTCGGCTCCGAACGAGCCGATCGCCGTGGCCGTCTTCTTCTTGGGAGCCATGGCGATGAAGAACTGCTAGGCCAACTACTAGACCAGATTCTCACAATTGCGCCCCCTTCCTGGCGTGCCAAAGATGTCGGTGTGGAACGAAACCTATGGGATCATAAGAATCCCTACTACGGTTGCCGGGGCGCAGGGTTGCGAGAAGAGCAAGATTAGTAATCAGCACAAGGATCGTTTACCCAGTTTCGGGCCGTGAGGATGCGTAAAACCCTAGTCCTGCTTTGGTGGATGTATTTCAGAGAGTTCTTGAGCTCTCGAACTAGATATGGTGGGTGCGTGGTTCCAAAGAGCCGGATCCTTCTCCAGTATGCCATGGGCCTCCTTTTATAGTCGAAAGGGGCTGCCATAGTGGCATACAGGAGGTGGAAAGGCGTAAAGTATTGCGAGCTTATCGCTCGTATTAGAGGACAAGGCGCATTTAATGTACCTCTGAGGTGTCCCCTAGCTTTATCGGGGATGGGGGTGAGGCCCGTCCCCAGGGCCGGTCCTGATATTTCGGGGGCCCGGGGCGAAACTAGTACTCGGGGCCCTTGTTTTGTTGGGCCTCAAAATAAAAATCTCATCTTTGTACAGACTCGTTCCTTAGTGAATTATTACCATCTTGTTTCATAATATTATGAAAATGTCAATTGAGGATTCAGTAGTAGAATGAGTTAACTAGAGAAAGTGTTGAATAGGTGAGTAATAGCACTGAATAAACGTTTGAAGTTTGAATTATTACCCTCAGGTTTGAAGTCAGATTTTAAAGCTTCATTCGCAACAACAAATTTACCTGATGTTCACGGGAGTATGAGTGGGCTTTTTATATAACAATGTTTGGATCAAGAATAGCCAAGTACACCTTCCAATTCTAAGTTAGCTTGCAATCAACAAAGAAGGCGCTCGGTGTAGTAAGAAATAGTCAAACAATGGACAGTGCGACACCAAGAGAAAATGAAACGGCAGAACAGGCACAGGACTAATTTTTTTGCACTACAACACATGCAGTAAAAATTTTGCAGTACAGCAGATGTGAATCCTCAATTCCTCATACAAGCTAGCTATTACTACACCATTGAAATTTTGAAACATGACCAAACAGAAAGGGAAAAGGAGTGGAAGGGGAGGTGTAGGCTCAGAACAGATTAGGGATTACCTTATAAATGTGCAACTTGTCTTTGCACATCAGAGATTCAGAGGCATCTCGTGGACAGAGATTAGCACAAGGGGACTTGGAAGAACACACGATCATAAGGGCACCGTCCACGCGCATGGCCGCGAGAGGATTTACTGCGGCGGCGGCACGGCGCGACTCACGATCGAGGCCCCCGGGGAAATAGGATCGTCCCAACGCAGGCAAACTCATGATCGGAAGAAGGAATACATTACACCATGGGCTACGTGCGACTTGGTCCATGGGCTACCTGCAAACCTGGGAGGGGGCCCCTGGATTTCGGGGGGCCGGGGCGGCCGCCCCCCTGCCCCCCTCAGGGTCGGCCCTGCCCGTCCCGTCCATCGCCGCTCCTCCTCGCTTCAACACGCGCCCTGGCCAGTGATGCGTGCGGCGCCATGTAGGCAGGCAGGCAGTTGAGGTAGCGCGGTGGTGGAGCCTTCATGAAGATCTGCATGCCGCCACGCAGGTGCTTGATGAGTTGGCCTGGGAGCTGCATGTTGCCACGTAGGTGCCTGCTCAGCTGGTTGAGCTGGCAGCTACATGCGAACGGTGGCGGAGACTTGGTTGGTGCGGGTCTGGCAATGGCCCTGCTGGCATCCTCGGTGAGGGCATTGCTGGATGGCCCGGCAAGGGTCTTGCCGTGGCGCGCTGTCATCCCCGACAAGGATCTTGCCGGGGGTCTGGTGGCCTTCCTCGGAGGATCTTGCCGAGGGCTGTTGTCTTTTAATCCTCATCTGATCTTGAATATTCCTTGGTCTTGACAAAGATCTGCATGCCACCATGGAGGGGCCTCCGAAACCCTAGTTCCAACGTGGTTGGCTGAGTTGGAACCCGTGGGCTAGAGGGTGGCTCACTCCGCTGGTGTGGGCGAGCCGCCCTGGCAAGGGTCTTGCCGGGGCCGCTGAGGCTACCCCCGGCAAGGATCTTGCCGGGGGAACCTGCTTCGCCTCTCTGCTTCTTTGCGGTCTTGATCTTGGCGTTGCTCTAGCCGTCTTGAGCTTTGGTTTTTCCTTGGTTCACCTGCTCCGCTCTGCTTGGTGCGGCCGTGGGCGCGGCTTCGACTGTCCGTGCACAGGTAAAAGGGGTACAAAAGTGCGCCCCCTCTTTAGTACACTGACATAGGGAATCCTCCTCCACCCAAGGGTGATCCCGTGTTTTAGCTTAAACCATTACCTGATACTCTCAAATATGCTTATCTTGATGAAAATAAGATATATCCTGTTATTATTAGTGCTAACCTTTCAGAGCATGAAGAAAAGAAATTATTGAAAACTCTGAAGAAGCACCGCGCTGCTATTGGATATACTCTTGACGATCTTAAGGGCATTAGTCCCACTCTATGCCATCACAAAATTAAATTGGAGAAAGACGCTAAACTGGTTGTTGATCACCAACGACGGTTAAATCCTAAGATGAAAGAAGTGGTAAGAAAAGAAATACTAAAGCTTCTGAAGGCAGGTATAATCTATCTCGTTGCTGATAGTCAGTGGGTAAGCCCTGTCCATTGTGTCCCTAAGAAGGGAGGTATTACTGTTGTTCCTAATGATAAAGATGAATTGGTCCCACAAAGAATTGTTATAGGTTATAGGATGGTAATTGATTTATGAAAATTAAATAAAGCTACTAAAAAGGATCATTATCCCTTACCTTTTATTGACCAAATGCTAGAAAGATTATCCAAACATACACATTTTTGCTTTCTAGATGGTTATTCTGGTTTCTCTCAAATACCTGTGTCAAAAGATGATCAAGAAAAAACCACATTTACTTGCCCTTTCGGTACCTTTGCTTATAGACGTATGCCTTTTGGTTTATGTAATGCACCTGCTACCTTTCAAAGATGCATGATGGCTATATTCTATGATTTTTGTGAAAAGATTGTTGAGGTTTCAATGGATGATTTCTCCGTTTATGGAAGTTCTTTTGATGATTGCTTGAGCAACCTTGATCGAGTTTTGGAGAGATGTGAAGAAACTAATCTTGTCTTGAACTGGGAGAAGTGCCACTTTATGGTTAATGAAGGCATTGTCTTGGGGCATAAAATTTCTGAAAAAGGTATTGAAGTTGATAAAGCTAAAGTTGATGCTATTGAAAAGATGCCGTGTCCCAAGGACATTAAAGGTATAAGAAGTTTCCTTGGTCATGCCGGTTTTTATAGGAGGTTCATTAAGGACTTCTCAAAAATTTCTAGGCCTCTGACTAATCTATTACAAAAAGATATTCGTTTCGTCTTTGATGATTGATAACCCACAAGTATAGGGGATCACAATAGTTTTCGAGGGTAGAGTATTCAACCCAAATTTATTGATTTGACACAACGGGAGCCAAAGAATATTCTCAGGTATTAGTAGTTGAGTTGTCAATTCAACCACACCTGGATAACTTAATATCTGCAGCAAAGTATTTAGTAGCAAAGTAGTATGATGGTAACAGTAACAGTAGCAAAAGTAATATTTTTGGCTTTTGTAATGATTGTAACAGTAGCAACGGAAAAGTAAATAAGCAAGGAACAATATGTGAAAAGCTCGTAGGCATTGGATCGGTGATGGAGAATTATGCCGGATGCGGTTCATCATGTAACAGTCATAACATGGGGTGACATAGAACTAGCTCCAATTCATTAATGTAATGTAGGCATGTATTCCGAATATAGTCATACGTGCTTATGGAAAAGAACTTGCATGACATCTTTTGTCCTACCCTCCCGTGGCAGCGGGGTCCTAGTGGAAATTAAGGGATATTAAGGCCTCCTTTTAATAGAGTACCGGACCAAAGCATTAACACATAGTGAATACGTGAACTCCTCAAACTACGATCATCACCGGGAGTGGTCCCGATTATTGTCACTTCGGGGTTGCCAGATCATAACACATAATAGGTGACTATAGACTTGCAAGATAGGATAAAAAATTCACATATATTCATGAAAACATAATAGGTTCAGATCTGAAATCATGGCACTCGGGCCCTAGTGACAAGCATTAAGCATAGCAAAGTCATAGCAACATCAATCTCAGAACATAGTGGATACTAGGGATCAAACCCGAACAAAATTAACTCGATTACATGATAAATCTCATCCAACCCATCACCATCTAGCAAGCTGATGTCTACTACACAACTTCTTCTTGTAGACGTTGTTGGGCCTCCAAGTGCAGAGGTTTGTAGGACAGTAGCAAATTTCCCTCAAGTGGATGACCTAAGGTTTATCAATCCGTAGGAGGCGTAGGATGAAGATGGTCTCTCTCAAGCAACCCTGCAACCAAATAAGAAAGAGTCTCTTGTGTTCCCAACACACCCAATACAATGGTAAATTGTATAGGTACACTAGTTCGGCGAAGAGATGGTGATACAAGTGCAATATGGATGGTAGATAAAGGTATTTGTAATCTGAAAATATAAAAACAGCAAGGTAACTAATGATAAAAGTGAGCGTAAACGGTATTGCAATGATAGGAAATAAGGCCTAGGGTTCATACTTTCACTAGTGTAAGTCCTCTCAACAATACGAACATAATTGGATCATAAAATTATCCCTCAACATGCAACAAAGAGTCACTCCAAAGTCACTAATAGCGGAGAACGAACGAAGAGATTATGGTAGGGTACGAAACCACCTCAAAGTTATTCTTTCCAATCAATCCATTGGGCTATTCCTATAAGTGTCACAAACAGCCCTAGAGTTCGTACTAGAATAACACCTTAAGATACAAATCAACCAAAACCCTAATGTCACCTAGATACTTCAATGTCACCTCAAGTATCCGTGGGCATGATTATACAATATGCATCACACAATCTCAATTCATCTATTCAACCAACACAAAGAACCTCAAAGAGTGCCCCAAAGTTTCTACCGGAGAATCACGACGAAAACGTGTGCCAACCCCTATGCATAGGTTCCCAATGTCACGAAACCCGCAAGTTGGTCACCAAAACGTACATCAAGTGGCACGTGGTATCCCATTATCACCACAGATATCCACGGCAAGACATACATCAAGTGTTCTCAAGTCTTTAAAGACTCAATCCGATAAGATTACTTCAAAGGGGAAACTCGATTCATTACAAGAGAGAAGAGGGGGGAAGAAACATCATAGGATCCAAATATAATAGCAAAGCTCGTGATACATCAAGATCGTATCATCTCAAGAACACGAGAGAGAGAGAGAGAGAGAGATCAAACACATAGCTACTGGTACATACCCTCAGCCCCGAGGGAGAACTACTCCCTCCTCGTCATGGAGAGCACCGGGATGATGAAGATGGCCACCGGAGAAGGATTGCCCCTTCCGGCAGGGTGCCGGAACGGGTCTAGATTGAGTTTCGGTGGCTACGGAGGCTTCTGGCGGCGGAACTCCCGATCTATGTTGCTCCCGGATGTTTTTAGGGTATATGGAGATATATAGGCGGAAGAAGTACGTCGGTGGAGCTCCGAGGGGCCCACGAGGCAGGGGGTGTGCCCTCCACCCTCGTGACCTCCCCGGAAACTTCTTGGAGTAGGGTCCAAGTCTCCTGGATCACATTCGGTGAGAATATCACGTTCCCGAAGATTTCATTCCGTTTGGACTCCGTTTGATATTCTGTTTCCTCGAAATACTGAAATAGGCAAAAAAAACAACAATTCTGGGCTGGGCCTCCAGTTAATAGGTTAGTCCCAAAAATAATATAAAAGTGGAAAATAAAGCCCAATATAGTCCAAAACAGTAGATAAAGTAGCATGGAGCAATCAAAAATTATAGATACGTTGGAGACGTATCAGGCATCCCCAAGCTTAATTCCTGCTCGTCCTCGAGTAGGTAAATGATAAAAAGAGAATTTTTGATGCGGAGTGATAATTTGGCATAATTTCAATGTAAATCTTCTTAATCATGGTATGAATATTCAGATCCGAAATGTTCAAGACAAAAGTTCATATTGACATAAAAAATGATAATACTTCAAGCATACTAATCAAACAATTATGTCATCTCAAAATAACATGGCCAAAGGAAGTTCATCCCTACAAAATCATATAATTAGGCTATGCTTCATTTTCGTCACACAAAGATGTTCCCAACTTCTATACCCCCGATGACAAGTCAAGCAATTGTTTCATACTCAAATAATCTCAAACTTTTTCAACCTTCACGCAATACATGAGCGCGAGCCATGGACATAGCACTATGGGTGGTATAAAATATGATGATGGGGATTGTGTGGAGAAGACAAAAAAGGAGAAAGTCTCACATCAACGAGGCTAATCAATGAGCTATGGAGATGCCCATCAATTGATGTTAATGCAAGGAGTAGGGATTACCATGCAACGGATGCACTAGAGCTAAGAATGCTCAACAAAAGAAAACTAGTGGGTGTGCATCCAACTTGCTTGCTCATGAAGACCTAGGGCATTTTGAGGAAGCCCATCGTTGGAATATACAAGCCAAGTTCTATAATGAAAAATTCCCACTAGTATGAACAAGACAACTTATGAGACTCACTATATGAAAATCATGGTGCTACTTTGAAGCAAAATATATGAGACTCACTACATGAAGAACAAGGTGCTACTTTGAAGCACAAGTGTGGAAAAAAGAGATAGTAGCATTGCCCTTTTTATTTTCTCTTTTTTTGGGCCCTTCTTTTTCCTTTCTTTTTGGCCTTTCTCTCTTTTTTTTGATTGGGCAATGCTCTAATAATGATGATCATCACACTTCTATTGATTACAACATAATGATTACAACTCGATACTAGAACAAGATATGACTCTATATGAATGCCTCCGGCGGTGTACCGGGATGGTGCAATGAATCAAGAGTGACATGTATGAAAAATAATGCATGGTGGCTTTGCCACAAATACGATGTCAACTACAAGATCATGCAATGGCAATATGACAAAAGTAAAGCATGTCATGATGATGATGATGATGATGATGGTGGAAGTTGCATGGCAATATATCTCGGAATGGCTATGGAAATGCCATGATAGGTAGGTATGGTGGCTGTTTTGAGGAAGATATAGGGAGGTTTATGTGTGAAAGAGCGTATCATATCACGGGGTTCGGATGCACCGGCGAAGTTTGCACCAACTCTCAATGTGAGAAAGGGCAATGCACGGTACCGAAGAGGCTAGCAAATGGCGGAATGGTAAAAGTGCGTATAATCCATGGACTCAACATTAGTCAAAAGAACTCATATACTTATTGCAAAAATTTAGAAGTCATCAAAAATCCAGTACTACGCGCATGCTCCTAGGGGGATAGATTGGTAGGAAAAGACCATCGCTCGTCCCCGACCGCCACTCATAAGGATGCACAAGCCAGGTACACTTCATGCTTCAAATTTGTTACACAACTTTAACCATACGTGCATGCTACGGGACTTGCTAACTTCAACACAAGTATTTCTCAAATTCACAACTACTCAACTAGCACGACTATGATATTATCACCCCCATATCTCAAAACAATTATCAAGCATCAAACTTATCTTAGTATTCAACCCACTAAAAAGAAAGTTTCACATATCTTGAGTACCAAGTATATTAACATTAAGAAAATTACCATGCTATTAACGACTCTCAAAATAATCTAAGTGAAGCATGAGAGATCAAGTTTCTTTAAAACAAACCACCACCGTGCTCTAAAAGATCTAAGTGAAGCACTAGAGCAAAAATTATCACGCTCAAAAAGATATAAGTGAAGCACATAGAGTAAACTATCAAGCTCAAAAGATATAAGTGAAGCACATAGAGTATTCTAACAAATTTCAATTCATACATGGCTCTCTCAAAAGGTGTGTACATAAAGGATGATTGTGGTAGACTAACAAGCAAAGACACAAATAATACAAGACGCTCCAAGCAAAATACATATCATGTGGTGAATAAAAATATAGCTCCAAGTAAATTACCGATGGAAGTGGACGAAAGAGGGGATGCCTTCCGGGGCATCCCCAAGCTTTGACTTTTTGGTGTCCTTGGATTATCTTGGGGGTGCCATGGGCATCCCCAAGCTTAGGCTCTTGCCACTCCTTGTTCCATAATCCATCAAAAGAATTCACCCAAAACTTGAAAACTTCACAACACAAAACTCAATAGAAATCTCGTGAGCTCCGTTAGAGAAAGAAAACAAAAGACTACTTTAAGGTACTGTAGTGAACTTGTTCTTCATTTGTATTGGTGTTAAACCTACTGTATTCCAACTTCTCTATGGTTTATAAACTATTTTACTAGCCATAGATTCATCAAAATAAGCAAACAACACACGCAAAACAGAAACTGTCAAAAACAGAACAGTCTGTAGTAATCTGTTACTAACGCAAACTTCTGGAACCCAAAAAATTCTACCAAAATTAGACGACCTGGGAAATTTGTTTATTGATCAGCAGAAATTGGAATCACTATTTTATCACGTTCTGCTGATTTTTGACAATTCGTGCACTGAGCGCAAAGATTCTGAAAATTACAGCAAGATCAAATAACTATCTTCCAAGAAGATCTAATAGGTTTAACTTGGCACAAACACTAATTAAAAGATAAAACCATATCTAAACAGAATCTAGATGGATTATTTATTCCTAAACAGAATCAAAAACAAAAAACATAGAATAAAATTGGGTTGCCTCCCAACAAGCGCTATCGTTTAACGCCCCTAGCTAGGCATGATGATTTCAATGATGCTCACATAAAAGATAAGAACTGTAACATAAAGAGAGCATCATGAAGAATATGACTAGCACATTTAAGTCTAACCCACTTCCTATGCATAGGTATTTTGTGAGAAAACAACTTGTGGGGACAAGAATCAACTTGCATAGGAAGGTAAAACAAGCATAACTTCAAAATTTTAAGCACATAGAGAGGAAACTTGATATTATTGCAATTCCTACAAGCATATGTTCCTCCCTCATAATAATTTTCAGTAGCATCATGAATGAATTCAACAATATAACCAGCACCTAAAGCATTCTTTTCATGATCTGCAAGCATAGAAAATTTATTACTCTCCACATAGGCAAAATTCTTCACATTCGGAATAGTGGGAGTATCATAGGAAAGTCGAATACTATAAATTGTTTCCATATTAAAAGAGTAATGTTCAGAGAAGGGGTAATCATAATCATGACAAGTTTTATAAATATAATCATTACTACTTTTTATAGCATAAGTTTCATCACAATAATCATCATAAGTAGCAACTTTGTTCTCATCATAATCACTTTGCATATCAAAACATGGAAGGCTAAAAATATCATCATTATTAAACATAGAATCCCCAAGCTTGGGACAGACATTAATTGCAGCAAATATATTCTCAAATATGTCATCCTCATCAAACATAGCTTCCCCAAGCTTGGGCCTTTTTGTATCATAAGCATAATCACTCTCATCATTAATAGCATGGATAGCACCAATAGTATAGCAATTATTATATTCTTCCAAGCATGTGCCAAAAAGATTTTGAAGATCATAAGAAGTATCATTATCTTCCCAATCATAATCATCACAACAAGCAATAGGCATAACAAGATCATCATCAAGTGCATCATCTTCATTTTCATGAGGCACAGCAATAATAGGAGCAACTTTATTTGGGAGAGATACCTTTTTACCTCTCTTCCTTTTTCTTTTCTTCTTCTTTACCACATCGTGTGTGGGTTCAATCCTCTTTTTGGAGCTCCTTATTAATGAGATTGGTTGAATGGGAGGCTCCTCCTCGTTGCCTGATTCATCATAAGAGATAATAGGAGGATATTGGGAAGTCTCTTCCCTTTCATTAGTATTCTCTTCATCTTCTATTTGTTTCCTTTTCTTTATGTAGTTGGCAATATAAGGATTTTCAATGCAATTCACCGCACAATACATATAAATATTCTCTAGATCAAAATCAACAACTCTATCAAGATTAAACTTTGGAATACCCTTAGTTATACGTTTCATTTCTTCATAACCCAAAAGAAGGCTAAGCTCTTTATGATGCTCAAGGGTAATCAAATTATCACAATGTTTGGACACGACTTGATCATGAAACAAATAGCATTGGAGCTTTAAATGACCATGTTCATTGCAAAGTTCACAAGGGGCACGAAAAATATTGAATCTTTCAGCACATTCATCTAGACTTTCTTGCAACAATTTAGTTTCTAAGTACTTATGCCTCTTACAATATCTATCTTCCCTATTCGGTGTGTACTTGCAAACCCAATCTACTCCACAAAAATTGACATGTTTATAGGAGGTATTTTCATCACAACTAGTGCAATCATCATTAGCATCATGGATATTCAAAGAATTCATACTAAAAACATTGCAATCATGCTCATCATTCAAAGATTTAGTGCCAAACATTTTGTAGATTTCTTCTTCTAGCACTTGAGCACAATTATCCTTTCCATCATACTCACGAAAGATATTAAAAAGGTGAAGCGTATGAGACAAACTCAATTCCATTTTTTTGTAATTTTCTTTTATAAACTAAACTAGTGATAAAACAAGAAACTAAAAGACTCGATTGTAAGATCTAAAGATATACCTTCAAGCACTCACCTCCCCGGCAACGGCGCCAGAAAAGAGCTTGATGTCTACTACACAACCTTCTTCTTGTAGACGTTGTTGGGCCTCCAAGTGTAGAGGTTTGTAGGACAGTAGAAAATTTCCCTCAAGTGGATGACCTAAGGTTTATCAATCCGTAGGAGGCGTAGGATGAAGATGGTCTCTCTCAAGCAACCCTGCAACCAAATAACAAAGAGTCTCTTGTGTCCCCAACACACCCAATACAATGGTAAATTGTATAGGTGCACTAGTTCGGCGAAGAGATGGTGATACAAGTGCAATATGGATGGTAGATAAAGGTATTTGTAATCTGAAAATATAAAAACAGCAAGGTAACTAATGATAAAAGTGAGCATAAACGGTATTGCAATGATAGGAAATAAGGCCTAGGGTTCATACTTTCACTAGTGTAAGTCCTCTCAACAATACTAACATAATTGGATCATAAAATTATCCCTCAACATGCAACAAAGAGTCACTCCAAAGTCACTAATAGCGGAGAACAAACGAAGAGATTATGGTAGGGTACGAAACCACCTCAAAGTTATTCTTTCCAATCAATCCGTTGGGCTATTCCTATAAGTGTCACAAACAGCCCTAGAGTTCGTACTAGAATAACACCTTAAGATACAAATCAACCAAAACCCTAATGTCACCTAGATACTTCAATGTCACCTCAAGTATCCGTGGGCATGATTATACAATATGCATCACACAATCTCAATTCATCTATTCAACCAACACAAAGAACCTCAAAGAGTGCCCCAAAGTTTCTACCGGAGAATCACGACGAAAACGTGTGCCAACCCCTATGCATAGGTTCCCAATGTCACGAAACCCGCAAGTTGGTCACCAAAACGTACATCAAGTGGCACGTGGTATCCCATTGTCACCACAGATATCCACGTCAAGACATACATCAAGTGTTCTCAAGTCTTTAAAGACTCAATCCGATAAGATTACTTCAAAGGGGAAACTCGATTCATTACAAGAGAGAAGAGGGGGGAAGAAATATCATAGGATCCAAATATAATGGTAAAGCTCGCGATACATCAAGATTGTATCATCTCAAGAACACGAGAGAGAGAGAGAGAGAGAGATCAAACACATAGCTACTGGTACATACCCTCGGCCCCGAGGGAGAACTACTCCCTCCTTGTCATGGAGAGCACCGGGATGATGAAGATGGCCACCGGAGAAGGATTGCCCCCTCCGGCAGGGTGCCGGAACGGGTCTAGATTGAGTTTCGGTGGCTACGGAGGCTTCTGGCGACGGAACTCCCGATCTATGTTGCTCCCGGATGTTTTTAGGGTATATGGAGATATATAGGCGGAAGAAGTACGTCGGTGGAGCTCCGAGGGGCCCACGAGGCAGGGGGGCGCGCCCAGGGGGGCGCCCTCCACCCTCGTGACCTCCCCGGAAACTTCTTGGAGTAGGGTCCAAGTCTCCTGGATCATGTTCGGTGAGAAGATCACGTTCCCGAAGGTTTCATTCCGTTTGGACTCCGTTTGATATTATGTTTCCTCAAAATACTGAAATAGGCAAAAAACAACAATTTTGGGCTGGGCCTCCGGTTAATAGGTTAGTCCCAAAAATAATATAAAAGTGGAAAATAAAGCCCAATGTAGTCCAAAGCAGTAGATAAAGTAGCATGGAGCAATCAAAAATTATAGATACATTGGAGACGTATCACAAGCCTATGATGGAATTACTCACGCACGGCGGTGAGCATCATGAAATTGGTGATGGAGGATGGTAGATGATGATGATGGCGACGGATTCCCCTCTCCGGAGCCCCGAACGGACTCCAGATCAGCCCTCCCGAGAGAGTTTAGGGCTTGGCGGCGGCTCCGTATCGTAAAATACGATGAATCTTTCTCTTTGATTTTTTTCTCCCTAAACACGAATATATAGAGTTGGAGTTGAGGTCGGTGGAGCTCCAGGGGGCCCACGAGGCAGGGGGAGCGCCCTGGGGGGGCAGGCGCGCCTCCCACCCTCGTGGACAGGGTGTGGGCCCCCTGGCCTTGATTCTTTCGCCAATATTTTTTATATTTTCCAAAAATAATCTGCATGAAGTTTTAGGTCATTCCAAGAACTTTTGTTTCTGCACAAAAATAACACCATGGCAATTCTGCTGAAAACAGCGTTAGTCCGGGTTAGTTCATTCAAATTATGCAAGTTAGAGTCCAAAACAAGGGCAAAAGTGTTTGGAAAAGTAGATCCAACGGAGACGTATCAACTCCCCCAAGCTTAAACCTTTGCTTGTCCTCAAGCAATTCAGTTGATAAACTGAAAGTGATAAAGAAAAACTTTTACAAACTCTGTTTGCTCTTGTTGTTGTAAATATGTAAAGCCAGCATTCAAGTTTTCAGCAAATATTATGAACTAACCATATTCACAATAACATTTAGGTCTCATGTTTACTCGTGTCAATGGCACAATCAACTAGCGAGCAATAATAATAAATCTCAGATGACAACACTTTCTCTAAAAAATCATAATATGATATAACAGGATGGTATCTCGCTAGCCCTTTCTGAGACCACAAAAGATAAATGCAGAGCACCCTTAAAGATCAAGGACTAACTAAACATTCTAATTCATGGTAAAAGAGATCCAGTCATAGTCATACCCAATATAAATTAATAGTAATGGATGCAAATGATAGCGCTGCTCTCCAGCTGGTGCTTTTAATAAGAGGGTGATGACTCAGCATAAAAGTAAATAGATAGGCCCTTCGCAGAGGGAAGCAGGGATTTGTACAGGTGTCAGAGCTCAATTTTGAAATAGAGAATAAGAATATTTTGAGCGGCATACTTTCATTATCAACATAACAACCAAGAGATGGCGATATCTTCCATGTTGCACACATTATAGGCGGTTCCCAAACAGAATGGTAAAGTTTATACTCCCCCTCCACCAACAAGCATCAATCCATGGCTTGCTCGAAACAACGAGTGCCTCCAACTAACAAGAGTCCCGGGGGAGTTTTGTTTGCAATTATTTTGATTTGATTTGCATAAAGCATGGGACTGGGCATCCCGGTGACCAGCCATTTTCTCATGACTGAGGAGCTGAGTCCACTCCTCTTGAGAATAACCCGCCTAGCATGGAAGATACAGACAGCCCTAGTTGATACATGAGCTATTCGAGCGTACAAAAAAGAATTTCATTTGAAGGTTTAGAGTTTGGCACATACAAATTTACTTGGAACGGCAGGTAGATACCGCATATATAGGAAGGTATAGTGGACTCATATGGAATAACTTTGTGGTTTATGGAAGTGGATGCACAAGCACTATTCCCGCTTAGTACAAGTGAAGGCTAGAAAAAGACTAGGAAGCGACCAACTAGAGAGCGACAACAGTCATGAAGATGCATTAAAATTAATAAACATTGAGTGCAAGCATGAGTAGGATATAATCCACCATGAACATAAATATCATGAAGACTATGCTGATTTTGTTTCAACTACATGCGTGAACATGTGCCAAGTCAAGTCACTCGAATCATTCAAAGGAGGATACCACCCTATCATACCACATCACAACCATTTTAATAGCATGTTGACACACAAGGTAAACCATTATAAACTTCTAGCTAATTAAGTATGGCATAAGAAACTATAATCTCTAATTGTCATTGCAAACATGTTTATTCATAATAGGCTGAATCAGGAACGATGGACTAATCATATTTACAAAAAAAAAGAGGTCGAGTTCATACCAGCTTGTCTCATCTCAACCAGTCCATCATATATCATCATAATTGCCTTTCACTTGCACGACCGAACAATGTGAATAATAATAATAATAGTGCATGTGCATTGGACTAAGCTGGAATCTCCGAGCATTCAATAAACAGGAGAAGACAAGGCAATATGGGCTCTTGGTTAAATCAACAATAATGCATATAAGAGCCACTTCAACAATTTAATCATGGTCTTCTCCTATCTACCCCCAAAGAAAAGAAAAAAATAAAACTATTTACACGGGAAAGCTACCAACAAGCAAAAGAAGAACGGGAAATCTTTTTGGGTTTTCTTTTAGTTATTACTACTATAGCATGAAAAGTAAACTAGCTAAAAGCTACAACTATTTTTTTTAGTTTTCTTAAGGTTTTTCAAACACACAAGAAGAGAGCATAAAAAGGAAAATAAACTAGCATGGATATTACAATGAAAGAGTATGAGCACCGACATCTAGCAATGAGTGTGTAAATGTAAATGTAATGTCGGTGAGAAATACGTACTCCCCCAAGCTTAGGCTTTTGGCCTAAGTTGGTCTATTGCCACGGCTGGCCTGGCGGATATCCAAAGTTGTAGTTGGGGTCGTACTGAGATGCAGCGGCTATTGCATCGTGGGCTGCAGCTTGGAGGCGAGCTGCCCTCGTCCTCCTCTCGTACTCATTTGCCTCCTCCCTGGTTATGACATATCTCCCCTTTGTCTGAAAATCAAAGAGAGTAGGAGCAGGGAGAACAATATTGACGGCATGATGCGTGTCAAAGATTATTCGGTACTGGAGAGGAGGTTCATTCCTCTCAACAAAATGATGGTGAACCATGGCATTAAAATCTAGATAAGGAGGCAATTCCATATCATGATCACGAATGGGTATATCAAGAAAATTAGCTAAATGGGTTGCATAAATTCCACCAAAGAAATCTCCATTAAATCTATTATTATGCAACCTACGTGCAACAATGGCTCCCAAATTATAAAGTTTATCTCCTAATACAGTGCTCCTGAGAACACTGAGATCAGGGACACACATGTGACATGCTTCATCCTTACCATTTATGCACCTACCTATGAAGAGAGCAAAATAATGTATAGCAGGAAAATGAATGCTCCCTATGGTAGCTTGTGTTATGTCTCTAGATTCCCCCACAGTTATACTACCAAGAAAATCTCTAAACTCAGATTTGCAAGGCTCACTAGTGTTACCCCATTGTGGAAGTTTGCAAGCAGTATTAAAATCCTCTAAGTCCATAGTATAATAATTTTCATAAAGATCAAACATGACAGTTTGAGAATTGCGTGAAGATGAAAATTCAAACCACCTCACAAAGGAATTAGTGAGATAGTGGTACTGACGGCACTTATCCTCCTCGAAGCTCACAAGATCAGCGTTACGCACATATGCGTTAAATTCTTCCTTGATTCCTGCTCGATCCATGAAGTGCTCCGAAGGCCATTCACAAGCCCGCACTTGAGCTTCCTGTGGTGGTTCATCGTCGGCATCACGCATTGCGAGCCTGGGTCCTTGCTTCCATGAAGGGCCACCTTGGTACATTTTCCTAAACACATTTATTCCTCTAAAAAATTTCTGAAATTTTTAGTAACTTCATATAAAAGTGAACCAAACTCAACGAAATTGATAGCAACTACTCCTACAAGTCCCTAGAGACTATATCATGCATTAGAACTACTTGGAACCATATAAATTTGACATGCAAGCTCAAGAACAGGGTCACCTAGGCAGCAAAAATTCGCAATGAATAAAGCACTAGAACAAAAACTAATTGGACCATTGGAAGAGTGCCTTAGGTGTACACTTGCGAACGGCAGACGCACGGACTACCTCATCACAGAATTCAATGTAAGTATACCATTATGAGTTTCTATAAATATTTTTACTATCAATACTCTCCACACTAACAGATTTTTTAAAGAACCACCGCTATGGAATATTTGATGTTGATCGCCCAGGAGTAGACGACATACAGCTATCTGACCTAGGAGTACCTGCGGACCCAATGGAGGTCCCAAGAGAGAATACTACTCACCAGCAAAAACAAAAAAAAGACACAGAGGTCATTGCCAAAGGCATTTCTGCTAAGGGAATACAAAAAGATAACATGGATGCCCCCGTGAAGAACGTAGCTGAAGATTTGCAGCCTGCTCCTAGTTTGCAATCACGAAAGCATTCAAAAAGCACCACAAGCCTTGAAGCTTTCATGGTGATACACATTTCACATCTAACTGATTTTCTTTTAAGTTAATGCAGATTTGTAGCTAACATATGATCTTCCACGTTCAGGATGAAGAAGACAGAGCTATTGCTACAACTTGCAAGGAGAGTCTCAAGAATGTTTCATAGCTTTATAAAGAGATGGATGCTTCGCAGGTTGCTTCGAGTTTGGATTCGCGAAAGCATTCCAAAGCCACCACAAGCCTTGAAGCTTTCCTGGTGATGCACATTTTATAGTTAACTGGTTTTGTTTTTTATTTCGCGCAGATTGCAAGCTAACAAGTGCTTTATTTCGAATCACAGGATCCTCTGAATTTGAGGCACAATGAGAATGTGCAAAAGGCTGAAGAAAGAAGAGATCAAGATGATGAATATGTCAGTATTGAGGTGGGGGGAGAGGCAGGTACCAAAAGCAAACACCGGTCTGCCAAGGCTAAGGCAATAAGGGAGCCAGAAGAGACCCATGTCTTCCCAGTTGATGAGGACAACTATGATGATTCTTTAGCAAAGCAGCGACAAGATAGTGTGGTTGATTCCATGCTACCAACTCGTACGAGCATCCGGAAAAGAGTGGCATCTTCATTATTGTGCAATGAAGATTATGTTATGTACGATAGTGATAAGAAGAGAAAGAAAAACAGGACTCCATCGGAGTCTACTAACGATTCCAAGGACACAAAGAATACAAAGAGGGAAAACCGTGCAAGAATTTTTGAAGATACAGACACATGTGCTTTGAGGCTGGAGACCAACCTTGACAAGTTTTGACAGAATTACGTGGCCGAAATTGTCAACACCTCAGATCTTGATAAACAATTGGTGGTTATTGATGACATTGTTCTGCTACAGAAGCATTTGCAATGCCTCACCATGATAGATGGAGTTTTAGATGACAAATGGTTGGGTGACGAAGTAAGATATTTGCCAAATTATATTATCAATTTTCTTTTGCACAGTACAATTAACTTGAATTTTGTTTTAGTTGGTTGATGCTGTGATTCAGATCATGCGTCATGATCATCCTAAGGACATAAGGGACGGGTAACTTGTTTACATTGAGAGGGTGGCCGGTGTCGCTATGCTCGAAAGAGATGGTAAGGTAGAGAACTGCCATGAGGCCGCTTTGTGGAGACAACTACCTCAGACATGATCTGGTACCATCTAACCATGACATAAACACATTTATTTTTGAAATCAGTATGCATGTGGATGTAATCATCTTTGCTGTCCAGGTTTTTCCACCTATGAACATGGCGAACACCCACTAGTTCCTTGTGGTCGTAAACCCCAGAAGGAGGGAGATTCAGATTCTTGATTCACTTTTTAGCTACGTAGTAACACAAGTGGTTCATGTGGTGAGATTTTAAACGTCTTTCAATATAACACAACATTTAGCATCATACCTAACCTTGAACCGTGAGCAACTTCTCGGACTATGGACTTTGGTAGATATGTGGGGTGGAAGCACATCTAAGAGAATCCTGTGAATCAATGGACCACAAAGCCATGCATGGCAAGACATTAACGTGACCCTATGGACAGTAAAGCATGTTCCTGTGCAAAGACAAGATGACAAGTCAGTCAACAATATTAGCTTCTAAATATGTTTTTCATTGTTAATACGTGAAATGGTGCTAACAGAATTAATTGTTGTAGTTCTTCTTGTGCACTCTACATGCTGAAGAACATCAAATTCTTTATAGGGGAAGATCTTACGTTGCGTTATGACCAAGTACGTAGAGTAACACCTAGAATTCTATCAATTTTGTAAACATATGGAACGATACTAACATATCCTCCCATGCATGCATACATTGACAATTATAGAAGAGGCTGAAGACGTACAATGCTAGCCTATCGGATGCAGCTGCGATTGAAGATCATGAAGATGCAAGCAGTTAGTCCAGCAATGGTTGATTCTTAGATCTAGAGTGTACACTTGGTTATGAGGCGGTAGAGTAGGGTGTGGTTTGGTTTTAGTCCCAAAGAAAGGTTTCCTAGCCATGTTCATAGTCCAGTGCGGACTAATCAAGTTGTAATATTTCACAGTACTGGTTCCAAATACTGTTCTTGAAATAAATTTGGTCTGCATGGGAGACGCTGAAACATATATTTGCTTTTTACAAACAGAACTTTTGAAGCTTAGGAAGTTTAACTGAATTCTTAAATTTATATTTAAGTGTAGTCGGAGTCTGGACAAGATTTAGAACAATTACATCGCTAGTTAAAAGTTTCAAAATTTTTGTAACATCGCTAGTTAGAAGTTTCAGAATTCTTTTAACATCGCTAATTAGAAGTTTCAGAAAAATTTCAGCGAGTGCTAAAATATTTTGGCATCGCTAGTTAGAAGTTTCGGAATTATTTTAACATCGCTAGTTAGAAGCTTCAGAAAAATTTCAACGAGTGCTGAAATATTTTGGCCGAAATTCAGTGAGGCTGAAATATTTTGGCTTAAAGGCAAAATATTGCAGTGAGTGCTGAAATGAATGAACTTCAGTTATTTCATCGAAATCTCACCGAAGTGAAAACCATGGTGTCATGCCATCTTGAGCAGCACCAGACATGATTTAGTATTATTACCAAAATTTGGTCTCACATATACGAGGAAAAATGGTATGGGCATGAGCATGCAAGATCGGATGGGCAATAAAATAGCTTCACAAGAGAGTAAAATACTTCACGTGTGAAGATTCAATCTTAGTTGACTTTAGAACCAGTTTTCATCCTAAAAGAGGTCCAGTGAACTACTTATAAGCAATAATAAAAGCGGTCCAGTTCTTTTGGCTGACTTTCAAAGAAATGGGAACGATATCTTTTTGATGATCGTGATTCTCAGGAGACCTACGTGTTGTTACACAGCTTACCTTGGTTTTTTTAAACCATAACTTACCTTTGCTAAAATCTCCATGCCCCCCTAATATTCAACCAGGTGGGTCCCCTCCCTTGATTTCCTCCAACCAAAGAAATCTATACGTAGATATATGTCCGGGTTGTTACGATCCCTATAAATAGGGAACCTTTGAAACCTCGTAGATCATAGTTCGTCCTTCTGCGCCTCCCAAACCAGCAAGATAGAAGGACGGAGCAACCCAGGAATCCAGCAAGACCGAACGGCGGAGGAAAACATGAATCCTCTGGTAACTCCCCATGATCTCACCCGCTGCTATTTTTCGTGCCATGATCTTCCTCCCATGATCTCTTGCTGTGACCCCACTCGTTGTTTGCATATTCATGTAACTCAACACATTTTTAAACAAATTAAGTTGGGGGCGTTAGGGGAGGGCGCTAGGATTTGTTTACTACCAGATTGGCAGTTCATTGATTAATTCCAGGCTAAATCTTAGCGTCTGGTCTTGTCGATGCCAATTAGTGCAGCGGGCGCTTGCCTTCTTTTTTTCCTTCTGCACAAGTTATGGAAGGCATCGATGGCCCATGTTTAGCGCCTAGAGTTGAGGAGACCACAGTTGGATACTTTTTTATTTTCCAATCTTTATTTTGTTTCAGATAAGTGTCTTGCAATGGAGATTACCTTAGATGACCGTTCAAATGTAACCAAGCTGAATCACATGATAGTATTTGCACATACATGGAACTCGGCATGCTTGTACCTCATGCAGTAGCGTAGAGCACAATTTTTATGTTGGTATATATAAGCTGTATTCGTGTGTATGAGTGTTTAAATTGTATACCATGCTGAATATAATCACACTTGCACATCCATTGAACCCAAGATGCTTCTTTTCTTCCATATGAGGAGTTCATAAACGGATTAAACACGCAGCAAAGGATGTACATCCAGTTGATAGGACTAAGTGGACTTCTCAAGACACCTAGCATCAAAATTAGACGTGTACTCTGCCTGGCCATCGCTAATTCATATGATGCAGAGCAGGATGCCTTTATCATCAATGGGAGACCATGTAGGATCACACTAGAAGATGTAGCGCATATAACAGGCATGCCCTGCCATGGGAACACTAGTAGAAAAAGGGTCTTCTATCCCGGTTGGTAAGGGCCTTTTGTCCCGGTTTTTGAACCGGGACTAAAGGGTCGTTACTAATGCCCTGGCCCTTTAGTACCGGTTCAAACAGGAACCGGGACAGATGGGCCTCCACGTGGCCGGTGCGCCGAGCCCAGGCACACTACTAGGAAAAGGGCTATAGATGAAATTGACACTAATGGCGCACCAGACATGTGGTGCGCCACTACTATATACTAATGGCGCACCATGTGTTGGTGCGCCATTAGTGTCCAAATACTAATGGCGCACCATATCCACGGTGCGTCATTAGTAACAAGATTTTTTTTCAAAACTAGTAATGACGCACCATGGGAGTGGTGCGCCATTACTAGTTAAACTAGTAATGGCGCACCACGGGATAATGCGCCATTACTAGTTAAACTAGTAATGGCGCACGACATCCACGGTGCGCCACTAGTAATTTTTTCAAAAAAAATTCAAATTTTTGTATATCTTCTGAAAACTAGTTCAACTAGTAATGGCGCACCACTCCCACAGTGCGCCATTAATAACTTTGCCCAAAAATGCCCTCGCATGCACCACCCCTGTGGACCGCCTTTTCAGTTTAAAAAATAAATAAAAGAAAATGATGAACATGTCAAAAAAATAAAAGAAAATAAGTTTCCCATGTGATATGTGGTCTAGTTGTTGGGAAAATTTATACAAATGAATTTCGACTTTATTTGCAAAATCTCTTTGGAATTTGTAAAATGGGCATAACTTTTGCATATGAACTCAGATTAAAAAGTTTTCTATATGAAAAATCATCTACTTGAAAAGTTACATCCGAATTTTTTTAAGATCAGGAGGCAAAAAAATTCAAAAAATTTCAAACTTACTAGTGGCGCACCGTATGCTAGGTGCGCCACTAGTAACAGAAAAAAAATTAGTTTCGATTTTTTTTCGGGAATTTTTTTTCAAAATATGATACGTAATATGAACGGAAGTTTGAAATATTTTTTCAAAATTTCATCGCACTCATGAACATGAACAAAGTCCTAAACATCAACAAGGTTTAATAGGATTGATATGCTAAATATATCAACAAGTGCCTGTGAAGTGAGCTGGTGCTGGGGTTGGATAGAACTCTGAAGTTAAGCGTGCTTGGGTTGGAGTAGTGTGAGGATGTGTGACCTTTCGGGAAGTTTGACCACGAAGTGCGATTTGACCTGAGATTAAGCATATTGACCCGAGATTAAGCCATAGTGACCCGAGATTAAGAAAAAAATAAAAAATTTGATTTTTTTTAAATAATAAAAATTGAAAAAAAATTATTACTAATGGCGCACTTCTATGTGGTGCGTCATTACTAAGTCAGATAGTAATGGCTCACCTCTAGGCATACTAATGGCGCACTACAGGTGCGCCATTAGTATCTGGTATACTAATGGCGCACGAGTGGTGCGCCATTAGTAAAAAATACAAGTGGCGTGGTACTAGTGGCGCACCAGTAGTGCGCCATTAGTAGGCAAAACTGGTGCGCCACTAGTAGACCTTTTCCTAGTAGTGGCAGGAGGGCCTTTGGTCCCGGTTGGTGGCACCAACCGGGACCAATAGGCATCCACGCGTCAGCATTTCAGGGGCTGAGGTTTTTGTTTTTTTTAAAGGGGGGGTTGGGGGTTTTGGGAGGTTTATTTAGGTGTCTCATATATTGTGTTAGCTAGCTAATTAATAGAGAGAAGTGTCCTCTCTTATGTCCGTGCTTGGTCGACACTACGTACTATATACGTATAGAGAGGACTAGACACGCTAGCTAGCTAGTAAGCAAACAAAGGAAACGGAAGCTCGTCATGAACATATATGCATACAAAGAGAAGTGATATTGACCACCTCTCCTTCTCCGAGAGATTGGTCGAACAACAAGGTCTCGTATATCTATCCGACACTACCGACTACATATATACAATAATTATCTCTTACAATATAATCTCCTAATTATATATGAACACAGGATCCACATAGTATTCTCCGTCTTCAGCGATCACGTGGTCAAGGAAGAATGCCGCCAATTCCTCTTGAATTGCTCACATACGATCTGGTGCTAGGAGTTCATCCCGCATCCGAAAGATCTAATTTGAAGAAGGGGGTCAATACAAATGATGGTAATAAAATAAATGAAACTCAACACAAATGATGGTAATAAAATAAAATTGTGAATATTATTGCTTACGCACTTCATATTGTTCGTCAGAGTACCCCCGTTCACAGGTCGTGTGGCAGATGGACTCGCAAACGTAGTATCCACAGAAATCGTTCCCTTGTTCCTGCCACAACCACTTTACAAGAAATAGAGGTCAATCAAACTGATAAGCAAGCATGCCAAATGGTATTGATGAAACTAGCGCTTGAATCACTAGGAGATGCGCGGAACATGTTACTATAGTACTTATTTTCGGGTGTCTAAATTGCAGCTTCTTCGGCAGTCCTGGAGCTTTTTTGGTGAATTTTCTCCAAACCCTGCCAGACGAAGAAAACAATTACTTGATATCAAGAAATGAACAAAGTTGCTGATATGGTGGATAATGATCGATTTAACTTACTTCTCGAGCATTTGAGTCATGTCCGCATAGTCATGGGGATCTTCTCGTCTCGAGTCTAAGACGGTTACTAGTCCCTGCTCAAGCTTAATCTCTAGGAGAATATAGTGGAAGCTGCGCACGCATGCATAACTCATCAATTACATTACTATAACCTGGACTAATAAGGGAAACCGAATATGCACAAGACAGTAACACTCACTTGAAGTTGTAAGGAAAGAGTATTATATCTTTGTTTTCATTTATTACCAACGATCGTAGCAAGTTGGCCTCGGTATCTTCGGCACGATATTTAACCTCAGTTGCATCTATGAGATTTGTGTTAATGAACCCAATATCACCGATTTGTCTTTTCTTCAATTCGGCGATCTTCAATCTGCATAATATAGTGTGGATAATTATAAATACATGCAATGAAAGAGCTGACCTATATAGAGAGGCTTAATGACAGAAGTAGTACTACTTAAAGACAGTAGCAAGTGACCATTGCTTTATCGAGGGCATTTTGATTGAAAAACTGGAAGAACTCCTCAAATGGACATTCAACTGTTCAATTCCAACGAGGTCATGCTCCTCTCAAACTCTCAGCGTCAAAATATTCCTCCCCCAGACTCTCTGCAGGTTTTCATGTACCAATCATGGAATCTTCGCATCATCGTTGTTAGAGATCTTTCATCTTTGACGACATGCTTCCCGTACTCGTATTTGTGTTCCTCCACCTCCAAGAACTCATAATGTACATCATCGGGCAGGTAATCTCCAAGATTGCTATAACCGGGCACCATCCTCGGATCATTAGTAGGCACCTTGAGCGGGGGGCACGATTGGTTCGCTTGTTCGCCAAGCTGGGCAAATTTTTTTCCATCTCGTCGTTCTTTTAACCTTTGATCACTGACAGTACTTCTCGACCGCTCCGCTTCGACAAATTTCTTTTCAATAATGCGCTCATAGTTGCCTTTCGGCGAAGACTTTGCTAGTTTTTTTGGGGCAGCTAGAGTGCGCTTCGCTTTCACCGGATCTACCTTCTCCTCCGGAGGTGGATGTTTCTTTGCTTTCACCCCTTCAAATAAGTTCCTCACTTCGGCTCGCACGATCTCGGCGTTCTCCTCCGGGGTCCTCTCGTATGGTAACTTCTCAGGAGTCTTCAGAGAAGGACCGAATCTGTATTGCCTCCTGCCTCTGGCTGTACTGCTAGACGCCAGCAAAGCAGACGGAGCGGCTGCGGCTGTCTTCTTTCCTTGCTTACGATGCGGAGGAGAAGGACCACGATGCGCCGGAGTAGCCGGAGTGGTGGCGGTTCTCTTCCGCCCTTGCTGACGAGGCGGATAAGGAGGAGGATGGCTGCTCGGGCGCGCGGGCGCAGGCGGAGAAGGAGGCGAAGTGCCGCCACGCGCCGGAGAAGGAGGGCGCGTGCCTTGATCATCACTCGCCAGATGAGGAGGCGGAGTGCCCTGACTCGCCGGAGGAGGAGGAGGAGGAGGAGGCGGAGGCGTCCAGTTCGGAAGGTTGATGAGCTCCTTCCGCCATAGGCATGGAGTCTTCAGAGCAGAACCCAGCCGAGTCTCCCCTTCACCGGTAGGGTGGTCAAGCTGGAGGTCCTCAAATCCCTCCATTATTTCATCCACCATCACCCTAGCATATCCTTCTAGAATCGGCCAGCAGTGAAAAGTTGCGTCGGGTTCAGTAGGAAAAACAGAGCCAACAGCCGCCTTGACCTTCAAATTCATCCATTGCGTCATAAGGTGGCAATTTTGAGACTCCATGATAGCATCCACGGGATAGCTGGCAGGAGCCGTCAAGACATGCTTCGGCTGAACCAGCTCGGTGGAAGCCACGCTGCTTCTCTGCTGAGATGGCGGGGTAGCTTCGGGGGAAGCTTCGGCAGTTCGTTTGCTGCGATTTGCGTCTCGTTCCCTATCGCTTGTACCCTTGCATGTAGCGCCTGCATTTGGGTCTGCTGCACTTTTTTCCTCCTCTCTTGGCATTTGTAACCGCCTACGTCCGGAAAACCAGCCTTCCATGGAACGGAGCCTGGCATTCCTCATGTCCGTCCAGGGTGCTCAGGATTCCCGAGGGCCATTGTGTGCTGGTCGTTCTCTCTGTCTGCAACGAACATCCCTTGCTGCGTTGCATCGATATAGTGCTTTAGCTTCTTGACTGGTATGTTCATTTGTTCGTCCGTCCAAACGCATTTCCCTGATAAAGGGTCCACGGTTCCACTAGCCCCGAAGAACCAAGTCCGGCAACGGTCTGGCCAGTTCATTGTCTCTGGTTCGATCCCTTTATCAAGCAGATCATTCTTAGCCTAGGCCCACTTAGGCCGGGCTTTGAGGTAGCCACCTGACCCCGTGCGATGGTGAAGCTTCTTCTTTGCAGCATTTTTCTTGTTTGTTGCCGACATCTTCTTACTCTTTTCCAATGTCTTGTAGGCCACAAATGTGGGCCAGTGATCTCTGACCTTCTCATATCTGTCGATGAATTCTGGTGTCTCTTCGTTGTCGACAAACGTTTTCAGCTCTTTCTTCCACCTCCTCAATAGCTCTGCCATCTTCTTAAGAGCATGAGACTTGATTAATTGCTCTTTAACTGGCTTCTCCGGATCCTCCTCTGGCGGTAGGGTGAAATTTGCCTTCAGCTCAGTCCAAAGATCATCTTTCTGCATATCATTGACATAAGACACCTCAGGGTCTTCGTTCTTAGGCTTATACCATTGCTGTATGCTAATCGGGATCTTGTCCCTAACAAGAACCCCGCACTGAGCAGAAAATGCTTCCTTTGTCCGGATGGGTTCAATCGACATGCCATCGTGCGCGATTGCTGTGATCTCAAACCTTTCATCCGAGCAGAACTTTTTCTTTGGGCCTCGTCTGGAACTTTTTCTCTGGCATATTTATTATTCCCTTTATATTCGACAAGAAGCTAGTCGTGACCTTCATACTGAGCAGGCATTCAAAGAAGATTTCTTTCTCTTCTTTCATAAGAGCGTAGCTGGCATGACTTTTATACTGCTTCGGAGGCATGCCGTCTTTTTCGTGCAAACGTTGCAAGTCCTCCCGTGCCTCAGGTGTATCTTTTGTCTTCCCATACACGCCCAAGAAGCCTAGCAAGTTCACGCAAAGGTTCTTCGTCACATGCATCACGTCGATTGAAGAGCGGACCTCTAGGTCTTTCCAGTAGGGTAGGTCCCAAAATATAGATTTCTTCTTCCACATGGGTGCGTGTCCCTCAGCGTCATTCGGAACAGCTAGTCCGCCGGGACCCTTTCCAAATATTACGTGTAAATCATTGACCATAGCAAGTACGTGATCACCGGTATGCATGGTTGGCTTCTTCCGGTGATCTGCCTCACCTTTGAAATGCTTGCCTTTCTTTCGACATTGATGGTTGGTCGGAAGAAATCGACGATGGCCCAGGTACACATTCTTCCTGCATTTGTACAGGTATGTACTTTCAGTTTCTTCTAAACAGTGCGTGCATGCGTGGTATCCCTTGTTTGTCTGTCCTGAAAGGTTACTGAGAGCGGGCCAATCGTTGATGGTTACAAACAGCAACGCGTGCAGGTTAAATTCCTCCTGTTTGTGCTCATCCCACGTACGTACACCGTTTCCATTCCACAGCTGTAAAAGTTCTTCAACTAATGGCCTTAGGGACACATCAGTGTCATTGCCGGGTTGCTTAGGGCCTTGGATGAGAATTGGCATCATAATGAACTTCCCCTTCATGCACATCCAAGGAGGAAGGTTATACATACATAGAGTAACGGGCCAGGTGCTGTGATTGCTGCTCTGCTCCCCGAAAGGATTAATGCCATCCGTGCTTAAAACAAACCATATGTTCCTTGGGTCACTTGCAAACTCAGGCCAGTACTTTCTCTCGATTTTTCTCCACTGCGACCCGTCAGCTGGTGCTCTCAACTTCCCGTCTTTCTTACGGTCCTCACTGTGCCATCACATCAACTTGGCATGCTCTTCGTTTCTGAACAGACGTTTCAACCGTGGTATTATAGGAGCATACCACATCACCTTCGCAGGAATCCTCTTCCCAGGGGGCTCGCCGTCAACATCACCAGGGTCATCTCGTCTGATCTTATACTGCAATGCACCGCATACCGGGCATGCGTTCAGATCCTTGTATGCACCGCGGTAGAGGATGCAGTCATTAGGGCATGCATGTATCTTCTGCACCTCCAATCCTAGAGGGCATACGACCTTCTTTCCTGCGTATGTACTTTCGGGCAATTCGTTATCCTTTGGAAGCTGCTTCTTTAATATTTTCAGTAGCTTCTCAAATCCTTTGTCAGGCACAGCATTCTCTGCCTTCCATTGCAGCAATTCTAGTACGATACCGAGCTTTGTGTTGCCATCTTCGCAATTGGGGTATAGCCCTTTTTTGTGATCCTCATGCGATCGAACTTCAGCTTCTCCTTTTGACTTTCGCATTGCGTCCTTGCATCGACAATGACCCGACAGAGATCATCATCATCGGGCACATTATATGGTTCCTCATGATCTTCAGCTGCTTCCCCCATTGCAGCATCATTGGGCACATCATCTGGTTCCTCTTGATCTTCAGCAGCTTCCCCCGTTGCAGCATCACCGTATTCAGGGGGCACATAGTTGTCATCGTCCTCTTCTTCTTCACCGTCTTCCATCATAACCCCTATTTCTCCGTGCCTCGTCCAAACATTATAGTGTGGTGTGAAACCATTGTAAAGCAGGTGGGTGTGAAGGATTTTCCGGTCAGAGTAAGACTTCGTATTCCCACATTTAGGGCATGGACAACACATAAAACCATTCTGCTTGTTTGCCTCAGCCACTTCGAGAAAATCATGCATGCCCTTAATGTACTCGGAGGTGTGTCTTTCACCGTACATCCATTGTCGGTTCATCTACGTGCATTATATATAATTAAGTGTGTCAAAAACCATTACAGAACATCATGAATAGATAATTAAGTGACCAAATTAATAGAAGTTCATCATCACATTAAAACCAAAGTACATACATAGTTCTCATCTAACAACTTATAGCTCTCCAGAGCATCTAATTAATTAAACCATACATTGAAACTATGTAAAACATTTCAATGCGAAAACAAATGCGATCATAATCGCAACCAAGGTAACAATTGATCCAACGGCATAATGATACCAAGCCTCGGTATGAATGGCATATTTTCTAATCTTTCTCATCTTCAACCGCATTGCATCCATCTTGATCTTGTGATCATCGACGACATCCGCAACATGCAACTCCAATACCATCTTCTCCTCCTCAATTTTTTTTATTTTTTCCTTCAAGTAATTGTTTTCTTCTTCAACTAAATTTAACCTCTCGACAATAGGGTCGGTTGGAATTTCTGGTTCAACTACCTCCTAGATAAATAAAATCTATGTCATGTTGGTCGGCATAATTGTCATAAACAATAAATGAACCAAATAGTTATAAAAAGATAATATATACCACATCTGAATCATAGCCAGGACGAGGGCCGACGCGGGCGGATAGCAAAACCATCGCACTATATAATAACAAGCAATAATAAAAGTAAGAAAATTAGACAAGTATCTATCTAGCTAAAGTAAGATTTTTTTCTTTCAGAAAGAAGATAAGAACAAGAGGCTCACCACGGTGGTGCCGGGGATGAGATTGGTGCGGGCGATCGACGACAGTGAAGACGGGAGTGGGACGTGACGGGCCGCTAAACCTAGACAAATATCGAGGAAAATGGAGCTTTGAGGTCGAGCTTCGAGAGGAGAAAGCTTAACTAGTGTGGCTCGGGCATTTCATCGAACACCTCATGTGCATAGGAGGTGAGCTAGAGCACCACAAAGCCCTCCCCTCGCCGCCCAGAGAAAAACAGAGCACTGGGGTGTTCTGCTCGCGGGCGAGGGGTATATATAGGCACCTCATTGGTCCCGGTTCGTGGCATGAACCGGGACTAAAGGGAAGCCGGTGGTCCTAGTTCAAGCCACCAACCGGGACCAATGGTGGTGGGCCAGGAGCGAGGCCCATTGGTCCTGGTTCCTCCCACCAACCGGGACCAAAGGGGCATGACGAACCAGGACCAATGCCCCACGAGGCCCGGCCACCCCCTGGCCTCATGAACTGGGACCAATGGCCCCATGGGTCCCAGTTTTGGACTGAACCGGGACTAATGTGCTGGCCCGGGCTGGACCAAAGCCCTGTTTTCTACTAGTGGAAGAAGCACGTCCCTTCAAATCTTGATGATAGTATGGAGTTGTGGAAGAAACTGAAAGACCGTAATGACACCAAAATTACTTTCAAAGGATTGCTAGCCAAGATGAAAGTCGACAGCACACCAAATTTTGTTAGGCCATTTGTCTTGTACACCATAGGCAAATATGTATGCCGAACAAAAGAGGAGTATGTGGATAACAAATATATTGGGATTGTTAGAATGTTGAGAGGATAAAGGGCACAAATCTTGGACAGCTAACGCTTGACTATCTTATGGATAGCGTGAAGAATTTTGTAAATGGCGAGGCAATTCTGGAGGGGAATCTACCACTGCTGCAGGTAATTCATAGTAGTACAACTATCAGTTACCTAACATACATTACATAATGTATGGGAATGTTTGTAAACTGATTTTGTTGTCATGTAGACATGGTACTACGAGAAGTTCGGAGTGCACCAATTGGACTCTAGCATCTCGTATGAATCAAGGTTTAAGGCCGCTGATCCAGAACTGGAGCGAGGAGAAGGCAAAAAAGGTTGACAATATAATCCAGAATAATTATCTGGGAGTTGGAGAGGTAAAATGTCAGCATATTGCCTGGATTATGTAACATATATATTTTCTAAATCATACTAACGACACTAAATTGCAGTATGTTGAGGACCTGATGAGGCCTTTCATTCCAGCACGAGATGGTACGCTGGCCCAACCGAAGACTGGCGCTCAGGTAAATGAGTTACATCAGGCACAAATATATATTGTAACATTCCAACTAGTATGAAGTTATATGATTCTAACTATTTCAAAGTCTCAGATTAAGGTACTCGTCGGACGTGTATTGACTGATTTGCAAGAAGTTGCCTCCCTCGTGCGGGAGTCTGGTACAGAACAAAATCATAAGATGTGCACCCTTCAAAAGAAAATGGATGAGTGCCTTAGGCGTACCCGTACAAATGGCAAGCTCACGGAGGACCTCATCAAAGAATTGAAGGTAAGCCTGGAATTATGAGATTAGTATATATAATTGGAAATTTACGTGTACAAGTTTTTTCTAATTTAGTTTACTATCAAAACACCCCAGACTAACATGTATTTTTTAAAGAAAAAACACGATGGAATATTTCCATGAGTGGAGGACATACATCTATCTGACCTCGTGGCACCTTCACACCCAATGGAGGCCTCTATTGAGAATGCCGAGCAGGATTCTGACCAGCAGAAACAAAAGGATGTCACGGAGGTCGATGCTAAGCATGATTGTAAGCAGGGAATAAAAAATGATGACATGGAGCCCCCCATGAAGAACCTTGATGAAGATTTTGACATACAGGATGAAGCATTCGAAAGAGCTGCTGCAAAAATCAAAAAGGATCTCAGTGGTGTTCATAAGCTTTTGAAAGAGGTGGATGATATCCAGGGAGCTCCTAGTTTTGATAAGCAAATGCATTCCAAAGCCACCACATGCCTTGAAGATTTGCAGGTGATGCACATTTTACCTATAATTGAGCAAGAATCTGCTAAAGGCTAACACGCGGTTTATTTCGTCTAACAGAGTCCGTTAAATAGACGGAGTAAGCACCACTCTGTGAAGGCTACGGGATCGCAAGATCCTGAAGAGCCCTGTGCCTTCATAGATGATGATAGCCATGATGAATCCTTTCAAAAGTAGCAACAAGTAAGTGTGGTTGAATCGACGCCACCAAATCATGGGGGTGAAAAGGAAAGGGTGGTATTGCAATTATTGAAGAATGACGAGTATGCTTCATACGACACTGAGAAGAAAAAAAAGGAAAAATAAGACTCCATCAAAGTGTACAAATGATTCCGAGGACATGAACAATAAAAAGAGGAAAATCGGCTCTAGCAACTTAAAAAAGAGGTCAGAAGTTCCTGAAACCCAGAGGGACCAGCTAGATGTGTTTCGACAGGATTTCGTGGCGTCGCTGATCAACATTGCAAATCATGAAAAACAAATGGTCTTAGTTGATGACATTGTCGTGCTATCAAAGCATTTGCAAAGCCTCACCCATAAAGATGAATCTGAAGATGGCGTATGGTTGGGTGACGAAGTAAGATAGTATTTCACAAATTAGTTTATGAAGTTTCATTTTTGTACAATACAATTAACTTGATTATTGTTGTAGGTGGTTGATGCTGCGATCCAGCTCATGCGTCATGATCAACCAATTGACACAAGGGACGGCCAACTGGTTTACATTGAGAGGGTGGCCGGCGTCGCTAAGCTCGAAAGAGATGGTAGGATAGAGGAGTGCTACAAGGATGCTTTGGCAGGCATTCCTGGAACAACACAAGGCACCACCTACCTGAAACATGATATGGTATTTTAAGCTGACGTAGAACAGATTTTTTTATTACTATGCACGTTGATCTAATTATCTGTACACTCCAGGTTTTCCTACCTATGAATAGTTTAAACACCCACTGGTTCCTTGTGGTCGTAAACCCTAGAAGGAAGGAGATTCAGGTTCTTGATTCACTTTTCCACTGTATGATACCCAGAGAAGTAAATAACATGGTGAGAATTTCAACATATTTAATTATAAGAAAGGATTTAACATCGTATGTAAGTATTAGTCGTAGGCAACTTCTCATCCCATTGGCTTGCAGGTACGTGGGATGGAAGCACATCTGATAGCAGCAATGCGAGTCAATGGGATTGAAAGCAATGCATGGGAAGACATTAACGTGACACAATGGCCAGTATGGAATATTAATGTGCCAATATCCAATGAGACATCAGTCAACAATATTAGCTTTTGTTTTTGTTTTAGATTGTTAATATCTGAAATGCTAATCTAACAACATAAAATGTTCCAGTTCTTGTTGTGCACTGTACATGCTGAAGAACATTGAATTATTTACGGGAGTAAAACTGAGGTTGCAATATGACGAAGTACTTAGAGTGACACCTTAAATTCTGTCATTTTCTGAAACATGTGGAACGATACTAACATATCCTCGCATGCAGGCCTACATCGACAAATTCAGAAGAGAGCTACCTGTTGTGCTTGTCGATTCACCCTACAACAAAATGAAATATAGGAGTAGGTTCAAGCAGTACCATGCTAGGCAATCGGATGCAGCTGTGATTGAAGACGACGAGGATGCAAGCAGTTAGTCCAGCATTGTGGTTCATTCTTACATGTGGAGTGTACACTTGGCCATAAAGCGATAGAGTAGGGTGTGGTTGGGTTTTAGTCCCGAAGAAGGTATCCTAGCCGTGTTCTTAGTCCATTGCACATGAGTCAAGTTGTAAAACTTCAATAATATTGGTTACTATATTTTACTACCATGTGAAATCTATATTTGTTTTTTACTACCATGTGACAGTAATGGTGCATGGGGAAACCCTAGAAGAATAATGGATTATGATATGTCTATTTTCATACGAGAGAAAATTTTATTAAAGCATGAGCATAGCCTCACAACAAAAGTCAAAAATACTGCCTAATTCAACACACAATCCTAGCTATGTCTCGTAGGCAGGCCGCAAAGCCAAACAAATAGAGCATATGATAACAAGAGTAAAAGCACGTACCATAGGGGGCCTCTGCAGGTGCTGCAACGCTGAATTGAAGAGATCACCTTTAGGAGCACAGTGGTGTGGCCATGTTACATCCATCCAGCCTCAGGGAATCACATAGCATGTTCTGTCATAGCCCTGCAAAACAGAGGAAAAATTACTACTTGTACTAACCTCGTCAAGTCTGTGCATGTAACAAATGTTGGACATAACTAAACACGGAAGAATGAAATGCAACATATGGAAGAATCGAATGCTCATTCCTTTATCTCTGCTTTTTGCGAGGACCATTACTCTCCCTTTAACAAGTCTAAAACATCATAATAAGACTTAACAGCAATCTTTAAAAGGTGGATATCCCAGGTGAATCTAATTTTTCATATAAAGCACATGCCAAGTCTGTTGATCACAGTCCAGCAATTGCACAAGAAGAAGCGAGCATCATAAATATTGAGCAACATAAGCTATGAATTGTTTATAGTACATTCCAAAATTAATAGCTTATCATCTCTATTGATCTCCAAATCTCACCTATCAGCCAAATTGAAAGAATACATGTTGAATGCAACGATTGAACATTCGTAGATCAAGCAGTCGGGGCTGGACGAATGGGGCTAGCAGTCGAGGCCGGCGGCCGGCTTCATCTAGTCCCGCAGAACATGATCCATACCCAACCACCTTGCCATCGGACGAGATGCATGGCCAGATCAAAGCTGCAGCCATGGCTGAGAAATGATATTTAGAGGACGCAAACAACCAATTGGGGTGTGGGAAAGAGGTTGCCTATAACCATGTGGCTATAGGCACCCGCATGGAGGACCGGGAGGTGGGATGGCGCCGACTCTTCGCTGGCGGTCGCTGCAGGAAGGGCAGTGGGCCTCATCTCGTGTTCGTTGAAAAGGTGGTGCAAGATCGCGAGGGAATTGGGGTGGAGGAAGGGAGGGGCCGCGAAGCGCGGCTAGATCCTACCGGCGACAAGGGAGGGAGGGGCCGCGACGAGCGGCTAGATCGTGCCGACGAGGATTAAAACCGTAGCGGCAGCGAGGAATAAACCCTAGCGAACGGGATAAATATTGAACCAAAAATAGCCCTGAAATTCATACTGAGAATACCCTAGAAATATTTGGGAGGGAAAATCAGATCAGTTCGAAATATTTTTTCTCCCGAAAATGCCCCTCGGGGTCTGATATAATACACGTGACATCAGCGTATTGCATCGGATCTGGACCGTCGAATTCGCTCCGACGGACGGTCCATATCGTCTGGATGCACTATAAAATGACTCTAAATAAGGAGTTCTAAAAGAAAGACGCATATGCTGGTCGATGAAGCACTCCACAACAAAAGCTGCAACCAATGGCCGAGAGGGCTATAACCGGTGATGGGAAAGTTGTTAGACTGTATATTACATAGAGTTTCTGTATTTAATTAACTGTATATTGTATGTGTGCACTATTGTACCCTTATATATGGTATCAACCTAGATTGGTCCTACTCCTATGTCTTCTGCTACCGCCCCAAGCCCGATCGCCGCCGCCGTTGGCTCTGTCCGTCCCTCCTTCATCTGGGGCATCTACGGTGATTCTGCACCTACACCACTGGCATCCTATGGCGCTTTCTACGCAGTGCCCGTGGTGCCGTACGCGGCTCCGCATGCGTCTCCAAGGGCGTGTTTGGTTGCTCGTGCTGCACCTGCAGCGCATCCGAGATGCAATTTTCCTCTTGTTTGGTAAACTGCATGGCCATCTAGGCCTGGCCCAACTGATGCAAAAAGTACCCTCTCAGCCAGGTTGAGAGCTACGCCAAATTCACCCGTTCCTTGGATGCAAGCACGAGCTGTGCAAAAAACCTGCACCCACCGATGCATCACGCGTGCGGCGTGCAGCTTCACGCGACGGGGCGAGATGCCCCTCGCCATAACTCCTGCATTTGCTTTCGCCCCGTTCGCCCATCTCTCCTCCTCCTATCCCCTCCGCTCGGCCTCAGATTCGCCGCCGCTGCATCCTCCTCGTCCTCGCCGCCGCCATCCCCTTTT
This sequence comes from Triticum aestivum, assembly GCF_018294505.1. Taxonomy (NCBI): domain Eukaryota; kingdom Viridiplantae; phylum Streptophyta; class Magnoliopsida; order Poales; family Poaceae; genus Triticum; species Triticum aestivum. Next base: position 551,044,093 of record NC_057809.1, on the reverse strand, counting down.
GCTGCCTGCCGTCGACGAGAGACAACACACGTGAAGGAGCAAAGCTTGATCCGGTGGAGGATCGATGAATCCTTGCCCGGTGGCTCGTCATGTCTTGATCCCGAGACGGTGGGGAATGCTGATCTGACAAGGAGAAGCGCCCTACATCTGGATCTCATGTGGCGGTGGTAGAAAGATCAAGGATTTTCGATTTGTTGTTTCCATACATTGGATTCACATTTCTACTTCACTCTTGTTTTATGTACATTGATCTCTTGAAATGAAATCACTTGATATATGAACGAATAAAGTGCAGCCTACCTGCCTGCTTGAGAAATATAATTCGACATGTTGTTCTTCTAAAACTATTCTTTTTTCTGAAGTTCTGAAGATGTTTGGACATGCTTTTCTTGTTTGCTGCAAACAGTATAACCAGTTTACCAAACAATATCTTACTCAACCTGTGACACCTCATACAACCTACTAAACATATATCTCAACTCGACCAGTCCCACAACACACAAATAACCAAACACACATCTCAATTTACCATTGCATTAGCCCAGCCAGGCCACACTCAGCTAGCATGATAGGTGCGATGCAGCCAAATATGACCGGGCAACCAAACACGCCCCTAATCAACATATAAATGCAACACCTGCAGTGCAGTACGTGGCTCCGCCCGCGATTTCGCCTGCAGCGCACTACGCGGGTCCGGCCGTGATTCAGTCTGTGGTGCCCTACGCGGGTCCGGCTGCGGCGCACTACGCAACTTCGTCCGTGATTCAGGGGGTGTTTGTTTCCAGGGACTTTTTGGTGTAGGGACTAGAAAAAGTACCTCTTAAAGATTTTTTAACCAAACAAAAGGGACTACTAGGGACTAAAAGTTGCATTTTGAGATAAAATGAAGAAGACTCTCAAGGAGAGTCTTTTTTAAGAATTTTTGGACTTTTCCAACAATGCCCCTCCTTGCACCCATTGCCCCGCCGCCCCATGATGCTGTTTGGTTGTTATTTTTCTGTATACTAGGGGTAACATGGTTTTTTACATGTCATTTAATAACCTCTAAGTAGGGATTTGGGACTTTTTAGTCCCTGAAAACAAACATGGAGGGACTTTTTAGGGACTAGTGACTTTTTAGTTGGGACTAGAAAAAGTCCTGGCACTTATGAACCAAATAGGGCCTCAGTCCGCGGTGCCCTATGCGGGTCCGCCTACGGCGCACTACCTTGGCCCGCCCGCGATTCCTCATAGCGCAGCATCCGCATTGTCTTCCACTGCGGTGTCCATGACACCCTCCAGCGCTGCTGACGCGGCTCCCTTCAGCGCAACATCATCGCCGGTCTATGGCGGGTATCCACCGGTTCCTCCGATGGCGTCATATCATGGTGCACCTAGTGGTGCTCCGCACCAGGGCTACTCACATCACCCTATGCTGTTGTGACATCTCTGCCGGATTATGTCACCGTTGATGCGCCGTTCTACTTCGCGCACCTCATCCCAGTGAAACTCACGACGAATAACTATCTGTCGTGGCATGCGCAGGTGTTGCCGCTCCTTCACAGCCGCTACCTAGAGGGTTACGTTGATGGTACACTACCGTGCCCTCCGCTGTATCATCCGGCACATCATGCGTGGGTGGCTCAGGATCATGCCATCCTCTCGGCTATTCAGTCCTCTCTCACGGAGAGAGTCACGTCACCGATCATCTTCGTCGCTATGTCTCAAGATGCATGGACGGCGCTTCATACCAGTTTTTCTTCGCAGTCCCAGGCGCATGCCCATGCTATTCGCACTGCGCTTGGGAAGGTGAAGCTTAATGACCTCACTGTCACAGACTACTTCAACAAGGTGACGAGTATGGCTGACACACTTGCCTCCATCGGCAAGGCTTTTTGACCGAAGGAGTTCACCTCTTGTGTGCTCAATGGACTGGGTGACTACTATGACAATTTGGTGGAGAATATCAATGATCGTGACACTCCCATCCAGCCGTGCGAGCTATACGCGCGTCTCCATGCCACGGAACAACGAATTCAGGCTCGCCGCTCTATGCCGAGTTTCCCCTCCGCCAACGCCATAGTGTGTGGCAAGGGCAAGCACTACAAGCCATCACCTAGTGGCAAACCACTATGGGCCGCGCCTAACTCGCGGAGCTCCACTACATCCGTGGGCGGCCGCATCTGTGCCTGTTGTCCCTCATGTGGTGCTCAGGTTCCTTGCCGGCTGTGTGGGCTTGATGGTCACCTTGCATCTCGTTGTCATCATCGCTTCAAGCAGGATTTCTTGGAGATCGGGAATAATGGCAAGGCTAATGAGATGCAGGCTGCCCTGGCAAGTCATGAGCAGGGCCACACTTCTTCCTATCTCGTTGATGCATCGTGGTACATGGACACGGGAGCTACTAATCACCTGATGAGTAAGATGGAAAGCTCTCTACACAGGAGTCGTACCATGGACACAATCAGGTTCGCACCGCTAATGGAGAAGGTATGCACATCTCACATACTGGTCAAGCTTCACTTCTCACTCGTCGATCTAAACAATTGTGTCTCCTTGATGTCCTTTGAGTTACCTCTGTTTCACTTAGTTTGCTTTCTGTTCATAAACATACTCGTGATAATAATGTTCTTCCTAAATTTCATCCTTTTCATTTTTTTGGTAAGGATCGGGACACGAGGGACGTACTCCTTAGAGGTCGACTGCGCAATAATGGTCTCTATGCACTTAATATGCCACCAGCTCCTAGTGCTTTCAGCCTTGTTCGTCTGTCTCCATCACATTGGCATGCACGCCTTGGTCATCCTGCCACTCCCATCGTTCGCCATGTACTTCACTGTTATGAGCTTCCAGTTGTGTCAAATAAACATGTTGATGTAGTTTGGGATGCCTGACAGCAAGGCAAGTGTCATCAACTTCCTTTTTATCAGTCGAGTTGTGTAGTCAATATACTGCTTGAACTTGTGTTTTCGGATGTATGGGGCCATGCCCAAACCTCTGTTAGTGGTCATAATTACTATGTCATTTGAAGTGCATGTTGAGCGTCTGCTCAGTCACAAAATTATTCATGTGCAATCCAATTGTGGGGTGAGTATCACAACCCCAATGCATTCTTTAATAAGCTTGGAATTACACATTGTGTGTCTTGTCCTCATACACATTGTGTGTCTTGTCCTCATACACATCAACAAAATGGTGTAGCTGAGCGTAAGCATCACCATATAGTTGAGACTGGTCTTGATTTGCTTGCGCATGCCTCCGTTCATTTCCGGTTTTGGAGTGATGCGTTTTCCACCGCATGCATTCTCATTAATAGACACCCTACTTGACTCCGTCATAGGAAAACACCACTTGAACTCTTGCTGAATGAGATTCCTGATTATACGTTTCTCAACGTCTTTGGGTGTGCATGTTGGCCACATGTTCGTCCATATAACCAACGCAAGTTGGAGTTTTGGTCTAAACAGTGCGTGTTTCTTGGTTATAGTTCTCTTCATAAAGGGTATAAGTGTCTTCATGTTCCCTCTAACCGCGTCTACATCTCTCGTGATGTGGTGTTTAATGAGAATGGTTTTCCTTTTTCCGCACTTCCGGTCACCTCCACCACTCCCACTGCATGTGAGTCATCTGTTTTACCTTTGCCTAATCAATTTGTTGATGCTGCATATACCCCCTTGTTGCTACCTAACCATGGTGCAGGTACTAGACGAGGAGCACGCCTCGACCTTCCGGATGAACAGCCGCTCGCGTCTCCTCGGACGTCCGCCGAGCCCGCTCGCGACGCTCCTCTGTCCCTTGGCTTGCCGCCGGGGCTGGCCGAGCCGGGCCCAGCCACCTCGGTCCAGCATGGGGCTGGCCACGCGTTGGCCGAGCCGGTCAAGCTGTCATGTGCTTTTGATCATTATCTTGTGCTTTTGATCTCCATGTCCAAAGCACCATCATGATCTCCATCGTCACCGACTTGACACCTTGATCTCCATCATAGAGTCATGGTCGTCTTGCCAACTATAGATTCTACAACTATCGCTACCGCATAGTGATAAAGTAAAGCAATTACATGGTGTTTGCATTTCATACAATAAAGCAACAACCATAAGGCTCCTTCCAGTTGCTGATAACTTTTACAAAACATAATCATCTCATACAATAACGTATATCACATCATGTCTTGACCATATCACATCACAACATGCCCTGCAAAAACAAGTTAGACGTCCTCTACTTTGTTGTTGCAAGTTTTATGTGGCAGCTGCGGGCTTCTAGCAAGAACCGTTCTTACTTACGCATACAAAACCACAATGGTGATTTATCAAGTTTGTTGTTTTAACCTTCAACAAGGACCGGCTGCAGTCAAATTTGATTCAACTAAAGTAGGAGAAACAGACACCCGCTAGCCACCTTTATGCAAAACTAGTTGCATGTCTGTCGGTGGAACTGGTCTCATGAACGTGGTCATGTAAGGTTGGTCCGGGCCGCTTCATCCAACAATACCGCTGAATCAAAATAAGACGTTGGTGGTAAGCAGTATGACGATCACCACCCACAACTCTTTGTGTTCTACTCGTGCATATCATCTATGCATAGACCTGGCTCGGATGCCACTATTAGGAAATGTAGCATGCAATTTCAAAAATTTCCTACGCTCACACAAGATATATCTAGGAGATGCATAGTAACAAGAGGGGAGAGTGTGTCTATGTACCCTCGTAGACCGAAAGCGGAAGTGTTTGACAACGCGGTTGATATAGTCGAACGTCTTCTCGTTCTGACCGATCAAGTACCAACATACAACACCTGTGAGTTCTGCACACGTTCAGCTCGATGACGTCCCTCGAACTCTTGATCCAGCAAAGTGTCGAGGGAGAGTTCCATCAGCATGACGGCGTGGTGCTGGTGATGGTGAAGTGATCCGTGCATGGCTTCTCCTAAGCACTAAGTGAATATGATCAGGGGCGTAAACTGTGGAGGGGGGCGCCGCACACGGCTAACAATGTTTGGTGTGTGTTAGAGGCGCCCCCACCCCCGTATATAAAGGAGGGAGAGGGGAGGAGGCCGGCCCTAGGTGCGCCCCAAGTAGGAGAAGTCCTACTTGGGCTCCAAGTAGGATTCGGCCCCACCCCCTTCCTTTTATCGGAGGGGGAAAGGGGGAAGGCGAGAGAGGAAGAAGGAAAGGGGGGCACCGGCCCCTCCCCTAGTACAATTTGGACTCCTCCCTTGTGGGGGGGACGCCACCCCTATATGGGCTGGTGTGCCTCCCTCCTATGGCCCATATCTTCCCGGGGGGGGGGGGGGTCCGTTAACCCCCTCCCCCCTGGTACTCCGATATGTACCCGATATATTCTGGAACACTTTCGGTGTCCGAATACAGTCATCCAATGTATCAATCTTTACCTCTCCACCATTTTGAGACTCCTCTTCATGTCCCTGATCTCATCCGGGTCTCCGAACAACATTCGGTCACCAAATCACATAACTCATATAATACAAATCATCATCGAACGTTAAGCGTGCGGACCCTACGGGTTTGAGAACTATGTAGACATGACCGAGACACTTCTCTGGTCAATAACCAATAGCGGAACCTGGATGCTCATATTGGTTTCCACATATCCTATGAAGATCTTTATCGGTCAAACCGTAATGACAACATACGTTATTCCCTTTGTCATCACACTACTAGGGAAAAGCCTAGCAGCAGCGTGGGTTTTGGGCCTATTAGTAGCGCGGGGACCGGCGCTACTAATAAGGCGCTATAGCTAACGTATAGCAGTAGCGCATGTTGTCCCACGCTACTTCTATACATGAATAGCTTTAGCGCTCTTTAGAAAAGGGCGCTGCTGATATTATCTGCAGCGCTATTTACTGGGAAGCGCTACTGGTAAGGCGGTACTACTTTTAAAATTTCCCCCCTCGCTACTACTAGTTTTATTAGTTTTTTCCCTGCATATTTGTTTTGTATTTGAATAGGCTTTATACAATAATATTTAGCATATCATACACATACAAATGTAATCATAGCATATACATACAATTAGTCTCATCAAATCATGTCATCATCATAATCATCATCCAACACAAAGTGGTCTCTCGTCATCATCTCAAAAATAGCGATACAAGTCTCGATTACTTGCAAATACATCGTCATCCATCTAAACAATGATATACGCGAGAAGAGCTATCACTTTGAGTACATGAGTTTGTATCCCTCTCTCGCATTAGCGTGAACCTAAACTAACTACTCCCTGTCGCTCGAAAACCGGAAACCAGTACACCTAGGCCTGACACTCCGGCCCTTGTCATATGTATACTCCTGTCATAGAACTTCTTCGCCATCTATGATCTATGCACCTGCATTGTCACATGAGTCGATGATATGCAACATATATAGTTGAGCAATAGAGAGAGACAGACTTGGCAAAAATAGAAACAACATATCATAAGCATAAATAACAAACTTCATCGTACCCCAAAATGCCCTAACTAGAGTGATTTTCGCTAGTCGAGGAGGAGGACGGTTTAATTACATCACAAATAAAGTTTCACCGTGTCGGATTTCGGGTTCCGGCAGACCCTTGAGGTTCGAACACTGGGGTGCACGCGGAGATCTCTTCCCTACGAATCTACGTCCGATCCTCTCATGCGAACTAAGATGAAAATGATGAACAACACAAGAGACATAAGGTTTATACTGGTTCGGGCCACCGTTGTGGTCTAATACCCTACTCAAGTGTGTGGTGTGGTGGATTGCCTCAGGGCTGATGATGAATAGTACAAGGGAAGAACAGCCTCGCGAGAGGTGTTCTTGAGCTGGTGCGATGAACTGCTAGGGTGAGTTCCGTCGCCTCTCTCTCTCTCTCTGCTAGGGTTCTACCAGATCTCTCTCTCTCTCTCTTTTCCCTTATGTGTCCGTCCCCCTTCCTTTATGGAGGCTAGCTCTATTTATAGAGGCCCTGGGCCTCTCCCCGAATAATTGAGCGGGAAGGGCGCCAACAATTGGCCATTTTGAAGGGGAACATCTGGTACAAGTTATCCTGACCAAAGGTGGTCTTCGGCTGCCAAAAGCACTGGTGATGATGTCGTCTTGGGCTCCACGGTGACCTCCTCCTGCCGCTCTGCTGGTCTTGGTCTTGTTGCACCGGAATGGTAACCTTTGCCTGATACCTTGGCCTGTGCTTGCCCCCTTTGCACCAAAGGGGAAACAAGGACACTGCGCAGGCCGACGCCCGCCTGGCGCCCGCCTGGTCTCAATCATCATGGCTTGCGTCATGGGATCCTCGCGAGGTACCCCTGCCTTGATCTCTCCACCTCCTCGCGAGCCTGCCTGATGAGGCCGCTCTTGAGGAAGCTTCCTGTCGTCCGCCCCGCGAGGCTTGGCCCCTCGCGAGGGTCTTGAGCTTGAGCTGATGAAGATGGGCCGTGCTAGGCCCCACACTTGAGCCACGCCGCAGGCCGCAGGCAGGCAAGTCTGGGGACCCCTATTCCCAGAACGCCGACAGTAGCCCCCGGGCCCAAGGCGTGCGCGGGCTTGGCTTAGCAGAGAAGCGAAGGGGCAAGCACGGAGCACCGCGGGCCCTAACAGCCTGCGGCCTTGGGCGCCGCATGGCGGTTGATTGGGCGTGGGCGTCTGCACTTCCCACGACGCCTTGCTACGCGCCCGGCTAAGCAGACCCGTAGTTGCACACAATTGTTCCTCCTTTGGCTGCCCACTCGCCTCCTACCTTTCCTTCTTCTCCAAGCTCCAACTTCCGCCGCCAATCCAGCTCGAGCTCTTCCCCTTCCCCAACGCCATGGCGCCGACGAAGAAGGGACGGGGGAAGAAGCCCGTGCCTTCATCCTGCGCACCTCCAGCGGCGGCCCCTGCCATCGATCGGTCAATCATACTCAACCCGGAAGCCTTGGACAAGGTCCACTCTGCCCTTGCTTCCATCTTCAATGAGTGCGGCCGGACCACAATTTGGCCCGCATCCCACGCCTTTCTTGCTAGGACCATCACGGAGGTCCGATTCTTTGCCGATGCCTTATGGGCGGGCCTGGTTCCCCCCTTTTCTGCTTTCTTCAATGCCGTGCTCTCCCATTATCAGATCCACATGATGCACCTCGGGCCGGAGTCCCTTACCCTTTTGGCTGTCTTTGCTTTTGTGTGCGAGGAGATGATAGGCACCGCTCCTTCTGTTGCCCTGCTGTGCCACTTCTTTTCTCTGCGCCTGAGCGATCCCACCCAGTGCTCGAGGTGTGTAAGCTTCTTCGCCGTGCCTGAGACGGCTGCTTCAGGGATTGACTTCAGCCTTCCGCCTTCTCAGGCCAGGTTCAGAGAGCGGTGGCTGTACGTGGACGTCGGGGTGCCCAGCCCCTTGCTCTCGCACCCAACCTTGCCTGCTATTCCCAACCCAGGTTGGGGTCATGAACCGCTCGCGAGCCCCCGGCTCGCTTTCGTCTGGCGCCACTTCAAAAGTTTGAGGGCGCACAATGTGACAGCGCCCAAGGTGGTGAGGAAGTTCCTTCTGTGTCGCGTTGCTCCTCTCTAGCGCCACTCTCGTTGGATGTGGGACTTTGCGGGGCGCGGAGACCGAAGTGCTGCGGACGGTGCTTTGGGTCTTGACTGGTGATCCTTCCCCAGGCAGCCTACGGAGCGGTGGCGTCCTTCTGTACCTTTGTTCCGGCAGGGCTGATTTCGTGAAGCAGATGCCCAGCTTCGACGAGGGGGGGTGCGCTCGACTGGCCTCACGGGGCCGCGCGAGAACCCAATTGTCGTGGTTGTTCCCCCTGCCACCCACAGCAGTCCCTCCTCAGGCGACAGAGCGGGGAGAGAGCCGACAGGAGCTGAAGTGGCTGATGTCGAGGTGGTGGCGCCGCGTGAAGCCTCGGAGGCGACGTCTCCCGAGGCCCGCCCTGGGGCGGTGGTTGATGCAGGGTTTCGGCCTTCGGCTCCTGAGGCCGGGGCTCCGGAGCCCCCAGCCGTTCTTCGCGAGGCGATGCCCGATGATGCCCCCAAAGCCGACTCCTCCGGCGCCGACAATCCTGAGGCTTCTTCTGTGCCCCAGGCCGACCCCCGGCTCAGGCGCTTGGGTCGGTTTCGTGTAGACTTCAAGGCTCTTCGCAAGAGGAAGGAGGCCTCAGGAGGCAGCGACCGCCCTTGCCGCTTGTTGAAGCACAGGAAGTACTTTGCCATGGACGAGTAAGCCTTCTTCTTTCCCTGCTCATTTGCTCTGTTATCCTTGTGGCTGATTGTGGCCCTTCAGGTCCCGCCTTGCCGAGTCCGCCGAGTCGACCCAGGAGCCGGCCCCCGCAGCTTCGCCCCCTTTGCTGGCTCCGGGTCCGCCGAGCTCGGGTGGCTCCCTCGCCGCTGGACCGGTTGGTGGGATGATCTGCTCCATAGGGCGCCTCGAGCTTGCTCGTCCGACGCCCTTTCTTTGTGAGTCTTCTTGGGGCGCGTCAGGCTTACCCCGCGCCCCTTCTCTGGTCATAGAAGGCGAATGGCTGAGGTCTGTCATTGGCTCCTCCTCCGTGGGTGGATTGACGCCGGGCCGAATCCTCAGGGTGGTCCATCCGGCGACGGCTGGGGCGGCAGCCCCCTGCCCCACGCCTGGAGGGGGCTTACCGCCTCGGGGCCCTCTGCATGCTCCAGCGGAAGAGGGTGATGTGGAAGATGTGCTCAGGCGCACTCAGGAGCGTCGTGCCCTTCATGAAGAGTTCCTCCAGGGAGCGGCGGACGTGGTGAACCAGGTCGAAGCAGAGCTTGCTGCCGAGGATGTGTGCCTTGAGGCTGAAGGCCTGCGCCTGGCTGAGGAGAGGCGCAAGCTGAAGGTCGCCATTGCCCTCGTGTGTCATCAACGTGACCTTGGCAACGCGAAGGCCGAAGCGTCGCTAGCGGCTTCGTGGGAGGCCTGCTCCCGGGCCGTTGAGGAGGCTCGGGAGGCAGACCGACGATGCTAGGATGCGGAGGAGCGCGCATGGGAGCTCCAAGCCCGGAGCAACCCCCTGGAGGAGCAAATAGAGCTGCGCCACGCGGCCCTTGGGTCGATGCAGGAGGCCACCGTCGACCCGGCGGAGCTCTAGAGGCGCGAGGAGGCGCTGACGCTCAAGGCTGCCGAGCGCAACCTTGAGCTGGAGCGGTTGGAGACGAGGGAGCGCCTGGCGGCCCAGGCAGAGGATGACGTTGCGGCGCGCGAAGCCCGGGTCAAGGAAGAGGTCGATCGCCGTGTGGCGGGAGCTCGCTCGGTCCTCGAGCGCAAACACGAGGCGAGGTTGATGTTGATCGGGGCCGAGGCTGAGGGCAGGACAGCAACCATCAAGGCCAAGTTGGTTGAAGAGACGCGGCGTGCGGATTCCTCTGCAGCCGCCCTTGGCGCGGCGCAGGCGGAGCTGTCCTCTTCCCAGGCGGAGCTGCTGCTTCTTCAACGGAGGGTCGATGACGCCGAGGCCGTCGCGCAGCGGAGTGAGGACGAGCTCCATCGGCGGCGGGTTCTGGAGCACGTGCACGCCCCCATGCTTCAAACGCTCCGAGAGAGGGCCAACACAGCTTTTGCCTACATCTGCGAGGCTGCCGCTAGGGAGCCGCACGAGGTCAACTACGCCGGCAACCTCCAGTTTTTCACCGATGTGGTGACGCTCCTGGAGAACCGGTCCGAGAGGTCCCGCTGGCTTGTCGAAGAGAGGAGCCGAGCCTTGCTTGGGCGTGCCTTCTCCCGCGTCTTCAGCCATCTGCAGGATATGGACCCGCACTTCGGCTTCGACGCTGCCATCGCACCCGTGCCCATTGCCGTCCGGCGCGACCTGGCGCGGTGGGTGGAGGACAACGTGGACGCCCTCGTCAGGGCCTTTGTGTTGGAGAATGTAGCAATAATTCAAAATTTTCTATGTATCACCAAGATCAATCTATGGAGTCATCTAGCAACGAGGGAGGAGTGGATCTACATACCCTTGTAGATCGCGCGCGGAAGCGTTCAAGAGAACGGGGTTGATGGAGTCGTACTCGTCGTGATCCAAATCACCGATGATCCTAGCGCCGAACGGACGGCACCTCCGCGTTCAACATATGTACGGAGCAGCAACGTCTCCTCCTTCTTGATCCAGCAAGGGGGGAGGAGAGGTTGATGGAGATCCAGCAGCACGACGGCGTGGTGGTGGAAGTAGCGGGATTCCAACAGGGCTTCGCCAAGCGCTGCGGGAGGAGGGAGATGTGTCATGGGAGGGAGAGGGAGGCGCCAGGGCTTAGGTGTTGCTGCCCTCCCTTCCCCCCACTATATATAGGGCCAAGGAAGAGGGGGGTGGCGCAGCCTTGGCCCTTCCTCCAAGGAAGGGTGCGGCCAGGGAGGAGTCCATCCTCCCCAAGGCACCTAGGAGGTGCCTTCCCCCTTTAGGACTCTTCCTTTCCCTTATCTCTTGGCGCATGGGCCTCTTGGGGCTGGTGCCCTTGGCCCATATAGGCCAAGGCGCACACCCCTACAGCCCATGTGGCCCCCCGGGGTAGGTGGACCCCCGGACCCCTTTCGGCACTCCCGGTACAATACCGATAATGCGCGAAACTTTTCCGGCGACCAAAACAAGACTTCCCATATATAAATCTTTACCTCCGGACCATTCCGGAACTCCTCATGACGTCTGGGATCTCATCCGGGACTCCGAACAACTTTCGGGTTACCGCATACTAATATCTCTATAACCCTAGCGTCACTGAACCTTAAGTGTGTAGACCATACGGGTTCGGGAGACACGTAGACATGACCGAGACGACTCTTCGGCCAATAACCAACAGCGGGATCTGGATACCCATGTTGGCTCCCAAATGTTCCACGATGATCTCATCGGATGAACCACGATGTCAAGGACTTAATCAATCCCGTATACAATTCCCTTTGTCTAGCGGTACGATACTTGCCCGAGATTCGATCGTCGGTATCCCGATACCTTGTTCAATCTCGTTACCGGCAAGTCTCTTTTACTCGTTCCGTAACACATCATCCCGTGATCAACTCCTTGATCACATTGTGCACATTACGATGATGTCCTACCGAGTGGGCCCAGAGATACCTCTCCGTTTACACGGAGTGACAAATCCCAGTCTCGATTCGTGCCAACCCAACAGACACTTTCGGAGATACCTGTAGTGTACCTTTATAGCCACCCAGTTACGTTGTGACGTTTGGCACACCCAAAGCACTCCTACGGTATCAGGGAGTTGCACAATCTCATGGTCTAAGGAAATGATACTTGACATTAGAAAAGCTTTAGCATACGAACTACATGATCTTGTGCTAGGCTTAGGATTGGGTCTTTGTCCATCACATCATTCTCCTAATGATGTGATCCTGTTATCAATGACATCCAATGTCCATGGTCAGGAAACCATAACCATCTATTGATCAACGAGCTAGTCAACTAGAGGCTTACTAGGGACATGGTGTTGTCTATGTATCCACACATGCATCTGAGTTTCCTATCAATACAATTCTAGCATGGATAATAAACGATTATCATGAACAAGGAAATATAATAATAAGTAATTTATTATTGCCTCTAGGGCATATTTCCAACAGTCTCCCACTTGCACTAGAGTCAATAATCCAGTTCACATCGATATGTGATTAACACTCAAGGTCACATCCCCATGTGACTAACACCCAAAGAGTCTAATAGAATCAATAATCTAGTTCACATTACCATGTGATTAACACTCGATGAGTTATGGGTTTGATCATGTTATGCTTGTGAGAGATGTTATAGTCAACGGATCTGAACCTTTTAGATCCTGTGTGCTTTACAAATCTCTATGTCATCTCCTAGATGCAGCTACCACGTTCTATTTGGAGCTTATTCCAAACAACTGTTCTACTATACGAATCCAGTTTACTACTCAGAATAATCTGGATTAGTGTCAAAGTTTGCATCGGTGTAACCCTTTATGATGAACTCTTTTACCACCTCCATAATCGAGAAAATTCCTTAGTCCACTAGTTACTAAGGATAACTTTGACCGCTGTCCTGTGATCCATTCTTGGATCACTCTTGTACCCCTTGACTGACTCATGGCAAGGCACACTTCAGGTGCGATACACAGCATAGCATACTGTAGAGAGCCTATGATAAAAGCATAGGGGACGACCTTCGTCCTTCCTCTTTCTTCTGCCGTGGTCGAGCTTTAAGTCTTAACTTCATACCTTACAACTCAGGCAAGAACTCCTTCGACTGATCCATCTTGAACACTTTCAAAATCATGTCAAGGTATGTGCTCATTTGAAAGTACCATTAAGCGTTTTGATCTATCCTTATAGATCTTGATGCTCAATGTTCAAGTAGCTTAATCCAGGCTTTCCATTGAAAAACACTTTCCAAATAACCCTATATGCTTTCCAAAAATTCTACATCATTTCTGATCCATAATATGTCAACAACATATACTCATCAGAAATTCTATAGTGCTCCCACTCACTTCTTTGGAAATACAAGTTTCTCATAAACTTTGTATAAACCCAAAATCTTTGATTATCTCATCAAAGCGTACATTCCAACTCCGAGATGCTTACTCCAGTCCTTAGAAGGATTGCTGGAGCTTTGCATACTTATTAGCATCTTTTAGGATTGACAAAACCTTCCGGTTGTATCACATACAACCTTTCCTCAAGAAAATCGTTGAGGAAACAATGTTTTGACATCCTATTTGCAAGATTTCATAAATAATGCAGTAATCGCTAATATAATTCCAACAGACTCTTAGCATCGCTACGAGTGAGAAAGTCTCATCGTAGTCAACTCCTTGAACTTGTCGGAAAACATCTTAACGACAAGTCGAGCCTTCTTAATGGTGATACTTACCATCATTGTCCGTCTTCCTTTTAAAATCCATATGTACCTAACAGCCTTACGACCATCAAGTAGTTCTTCCAAAGTCTACACTTTGTTTTCATACATGGATCCTATCTCGGATTTTATGGCCTCGAGCCATTTATCGGAATCCGGGCCCACCATCGCTTCTCCATGGCTCGTAGGTTCATTGTTGTCTAGCAACATGACTTCCAAGACAGGATCACGTACCACGCTGAAGTAGTACGCATCCTTGTCATCCCATGAGGTTTGGTAGTGACTTGATCTGAAGTTTCATGATCACTATCATAAGCTTCCACTTCAATTGTTGTAGGTGCCACAGGAACAACTTCCTGTGCCCTGCCACACACTAGTTGAAGAGACGGTTCAATAACCTTATCAAGTCTCCACCATCCTCCCACTCAATTCTTTCGAGAGAAACTTTTCCTCGAGAAAGGACCCGATTCTAGAAACAATCCCTTATTGCTTTCGGATCTGAGACAGGAGGTATACCCAACTGTTTTGGGTGTCCTATGAAGATGCATTTATCCGCTTTGGGTTCGAGCTTATCAGCCTAAAACTTTTTCACATAAGTGTCGCAGCCCCAAACTTTTAAGAAATGACAGCTTAGGTTTCTCTAAACCATAGTTCATACGGTGTCATCTCATCGGAATTACGTGGTACCCTATTTAAAGTGAATGTGGTTGTCTCTAATGCCTAACCCATAAACTATCGTGGTAATTTGATAAGAGACATCTTGGTATGCATCATATCCAATAGGGTGCAGTTATGATGTTCGGACACACCATCACACTATGGTGTTCCAGGCTGTATTAGTTGTGAAACAATTTCCACAATGTCTTAATTCCATGCCAAACTCATAATTCAGATATTCATCTCTATGATCATATCATAGATATTTTATCCTCTTGTCACGACGATCTTTCAACTTGAAATTACTTGAACCTTTCAATAATTCAGACTCGTGGTTCATCAAGTAAATGTACTCAATATCTACTCAAATCATCTGTGAAGTAAGAACATAACGATATCCACTACACGCCTCAGCACTCATTGGACTGCACACATCAAAATGTATTACTTCCAACAAGTTCCTTTCTAGTTCCATTTTACTGAAAACGAGGCTTTCAGTCATCTTACCCATGTGGTATGATTTGCATGTCTCAAGTGATTCAAAATCAAGTGAGTCCAAACGGTCCATTTGCATGGAGTTTCTTCATGCATATACACCAATAGACATGGTTCGCATGTCTCAAACTTTTCAAAAATGAGTGAGTCCAAAGATCCATCAACATGGAGCCTCTTCATGCGTTTTATACCGATATGACTTAAGTGGCAGTGCCACAAGTAGGTGGTACTATCATTACTATCTTATATCTTTTGGCATGAACATGTGTATCACTATGATCGAGATTCAATGAACCATTCATTTTAGGTGCAAGACCATTGAAGGTATTATTCAAATAAACAGCGTAACCATTATTCTCATTAAATGAATAACCGTATTGCGATAGACATAATCATGTCTATGCTCAATGCAAACACCAATCTCGATGGTAGAGGGAGCGTGCGATGCTTGATCATATCAACATTGGAAACACTTCCAACACATATCGTCAGCTCACCTTTAGCTAGTCTCCGTTTATTCCATAGCTTTTATTTCGAGTTACTAACACTTAGCAACCGAACCGGTATCTAATACCCTGGTGCTACTAGGAGTACTAGTAAAGTACACATCAACACAATGTATATCCAATATACTTCTATCGACCTTGCCAGCCTTCTCATCTACCAAGTATCTAGGGTAATTCTGCTCCAGTGGCTGTTCCCCTTATTACAGAAGCACTTAGTCTCGGGTTTGGGTTCAACCTTGGGTTTCTTCACTAGAGCAGCAACTGATTTGCCGTTTCATGAAGTATCCCTTCTTTCCCTTGCCCTTCTTGAAACTAGTGGTTTCACCAACCATCAACAATTGATGCTCCTTCTTGATTTCTACTTTTGTGGTGTCAAACATCGCGAATATCTCAAGGATCATCATATATGTCCCTGCTATATTATAGTTCATCACGAAGCTCTAGCAGCTTGGTGGTAATGACTTCGGAGAAACATCACTATCTCATTTGGAAGATCAACTCCCACTTGATTCAAATGATTGTTGTACTCAGACAATCTGAGCACAAGCTCAACAATTGAGCTTTTCTCCCTTAGTTTGCAGGCCAAGAAAAATCGTCGGAGGTCTTATACCTCTTGACGTGGGCACGAGCCTGAAATCCCAATTTCATCCCTCGAAACATCTCATATGTTTTGCGACATCACGAAACGTCTTCGGTGCCTCAACTCTAAACCATTTAGCATTACGCACTGAACTATCATGTAGTCATCAAAACGTGTATGTCAGATGTTCGCAACATCCACAGACGATGTTCGAGGTTCAGCACACTGAGCGGTGCATTAAGGACATAAGCCTTCTATGAAGCAATGAGGACAATCCTCAGTTTACGGACCTAGTCCGCATAATTGCTACTATCAACTTTCAACTAAATTTTCTCTAGGAACATATCTAAACAGTAGAACTAAAGCGCGAGCTACGACATAATTTGCAAAATCCTTTTGACTATGTTCAGGATAATTAAGTTCGTCTTATGAACTCCCACTCAGATAGACATCCCTCTAGTCATCTAAGTGATTACATGATCCGAGTCAACTAGGCCGTGTCCGATCATCACGTGAGACGGACTAGTCAACATCGGTGAACATCTTCATGTTGATCATATCTTCTATACGACTCATGCTCGACCTTTCGGTCTCTTGTGTTCCAAGGCCATGTCTGTACATGCTAGGCTCGTCAAGTTAACCTAAGTGTTTCGCATGTGTTCCGAGGCCATGTCTGTACATGCTAGGCTCGTCAACACCCGTTGTATTCGAACGTAAGAATCTATCACACCCGATCATCACGTGGTGCTTCAAAACGACGAACTTTCGCAACGGTGCACAGTTAGGGGGAACACTTTCTTGAAATTTTAATGAGGGATCATCTTATTTACTACCGTCATTCTAAGCAAATAAGATGTATAAACATGATAAACATCATATGCAATCAAATAGTGACATGATATGGCCAATATCATATTGCTCCTTTTGATCTCCATCTTCGGGGCTCCATGATCATCATCGTCACCGGCATGACACCATGATCTCCATCATCATGATCTCCATCATCGTGTCTTCATGAAGTTGTCTCGCCAACTATTACTTCTACTACTATGGCTAACCGTTAGCAATAAAGTAAAGTAATTACATGACGTTTATGTTGACACGCAGGTCATAAATAAATTAAGACAACTCCTATGGCTCCTGCCGGTTGTCATACTCATCGACATGCAAGTCGTGATTCCTATTACAAGAACATGATCATCTCATACATCACATATATCATTCATCACATCCTTTGGCCATATCACATCACATAGCATACCCTGCAAAAACAAGTTAGACATCCTCTAATTGTTGTTTGCATGTTTTACGTGGCTGCTATGGGTTTCTAGCAAGAACGTTTCTTACCTACGCAAAAACCACAACATGATATGCCAATTGCTATTTACCCTTCATAAGGACCCTTTTCATCGAATCCGATCCGACTAAAGTGGGAGAGACTGGCACCCGCTAGCCACCTTATGCAACTAGTGCATGTCAGTTGGTGGAACCTGTCTCACGTAAGAGTACATGTAAGGTCGGTCCGGGCCGCTTCATCCCACAATACCGTCGAAACAAGAGTGGACTAGTAACGGTAAGCATATTGAACAAAACCAACGCCCACAACTACTTTGTGTTCTACTCGTGCATAGAAACTATGCATAGACCTAGCTCATGATGCCACTGTTGGGGAACGTAGCAATAATTCAAAATTTTCTACGTATCACCAAGATCAATCTATGGAGTCATCTAGCAACGAGGGAGGAGTGGATCTACATACCCTTGTAGATCGCGCGCGGAAGCGTTCAAGAGAACGGGGTTGATGGAGTCGTACTCGTCGTGATCCAAATCACCGATGATCCTAGCGCCGAACGGACGGCACCTCCGCGTTCAACACACGTACGGAGCAGCGACGTCTCCTCCTTCTTGATCCATCAAGGGGGGAGGAGAGGTTGATGGAGATCCAGCAGCACGATGGCGTGGTGGTGGAAGTAGCGGGATTCCAACAGGGCTTCGCCAAGCGCTGCGGGAGGAGGGAGATGTGTCATGGGAGGGAGAGGGAGGCGCCAGGGCTTAGGTGTTGCTGCCCTCCCTTCCCCCCACTATATATAGGGCCAAGGGAGAGGGGGGTGGCGCAGCCTTGGCCCTTCCTCCAAGGAAGGGTGCGGCCAGGGAGGAGTCCATCCTCCCAAAGGCACCTAGGAGGTGCCTTCCCCCTTTAGGACTCTTCCTTTCCCTTATCTCTTGGCACATGGGCCTCTTGGGGCTGGTGCCCTTGGCCCATATAGGCCAAGGCGCACACCCCTATAGCCCATGTGCCCCCCCGGGGTAGGTGGACCCCCTTGGTGGACCCCCGGACCCCTTTCGGCACTCCCGGTACAATACCGATAATGCGCGAAACTTTTCCGGCGACCAAAACAAGACTTCCCATATATAAATCTTTACCTTCGGACCATTCCGGAACTCCTCGTGACGTCCGGGATCTCATCCGGGACTCCGAACAACTTTCAGGTTACCGCATAATAATATCTCTATAACCCTAGCATCACCGAACCTTAAGTGTGTAGACCCTACGGGTTCGGGAGACACGTAGACATGACCGAGACGACTCTCCGGCCAATAACCAACAACGGGATCTGGATACCCATGTTGGCTCCCACATGTTCCACGATGATCTCATCGGATGAACCACGATGTCAAGGACTTAGTCAATCCCGTATACAATTCCCTTTGTCTAGCGGTACGATACTTGCCCGAGATTCGGT
Organism: Triticum aestivum; assembly: GCF_018294505.1. Classification (NCBI taxonomy): domain Eukaryota; kingdom Viridiplantae; phylum Streptophyta; class Magnoliopsida; order Poales; family Poaceae; genus Triticum; species Triticum aestivum. Next base: position 551,025,335 of record NC_057809.1, on the reverse strand, counting down.
CGTTGGTATCCCGATACCTTGTTCAATCTCGGCAAGTCTCTTTTACTCGTTCCGTAACACATCATCCTGTGATCAACTCCTTGATCACATTGTGCACATTACGATGATGTCCTACCGAGTGGGCCCAGAGATACCTCTCCGTTTACACGGAGTGACAAATCCCAGTCTCGATTCGTGCCAACCCAACAGACACTTTCGGAGATACCTGTAGTGTACCTTTATAGCCACCCAGTTACGTTGTGACGTTTGGCACACCCAAAGCACTCCTACGGTATCCGGGAGTTGCACAATCTCATGGTCTAAGGAAATGATACTTGACATTAGAAAAGCTTTAGCATACGAACTACATGATCTTGTGCTAGGCTTAGGATTGGGTCTTTGTCCATCACATCATTCTCCTAATGATGTGATCCCGTTATCAATGACATCCAATGTCCATGGTCAGGAAACCGTAACCATCTATTGATCAACGAGCTAGTCAACTAGAGGCTTACTAGGGACATGGTGTTGTCTATGTATCCACACATGTATCTGAGTTTCCTATCAATACAATTCTAGCATGGATAATAAACGATTATCATGAACAAGGAAATATAATAATAACTAATTTATTATTGCCTCTAGGGCATATTTCCAACACTTTGCGTCCGGTGTCGACGGCATGGTTGTGGGCGCCAATGAAGGCGATGTTGTGGACGAGCATGGCGCTGATGGAGATGCCGCCGGCGGCGGCGGGAATGCCGACGGCGCCAGTGATGCCTCCGAGGATACCCAAGACGCGATGAGTGATATGTCTGACTGACCGCATGTCTCCGCAGATTATCCTACATGAAGAAGATTCGGGATTGGACCTGAAGAATGTAAGAGCATTTTGGGAGGGGAGGCCCCTCGTGTAAAGATTTGTAATCTATACTCTGGTGAGCACAATGTTATGCATGAGTTTAGTCGCTAGCCCGGTGATGGTTCGGTTGATTCGTTTACCTTCCGACCCTGGCGTGCCTGAGCGGGCCTGCGGGGGGATGCTATGCCTCCGGCATCTTTCGATTATCCTGCTGATCCTGTGACGAGGACCTCCGGAGAGGGTGCGGAGACAGTGGTCCCGACTGTGAATGTGCCTGGCCCGGCCCAGCTCACAAGGGGCTCGCGAGGGGTTGGGGGGCAGCCGATGTTAACCTGGGGCACAAATCCGAAACCAGAACGCGAGAGATTGCTCGAACGAGACTAAACACCCCTTCCCCGGACGCACGCAAGCTTCGAACTCAAATCCAACTTAAATCCAACCGAAGAAACTTGCCGACAAGGAAGAAGCAAAAAAGCAAGAAGGCAGAAGAAAAGCAAAAAAGCTGCGTCCGGCACCTAGTCTAGTCTTCGACGTATTCTCACCGGCGTGGAGCTAAGTGCTGCCACTGGGCGTGGGCAGGAGCCCTAGGGCCTGAGGCCGGCGCTCCTGAGACTCTGGGGCATGTACAACCCCACTCATTATTACGTAAGAGTGTCACGGGGCGGCAAGCTTCACAGGCACTGGGCCTTCTTCACAGGTACCGGCCTTGCTTCATATTGCCAGACGAGGGCCCCACCTTGTGCCTCACTCTGCCGCCATTGACGGTGACCGGAAACCAAGGACGACGCCAATGGGGTAGAGCGGTCACCAGCGGTTCCCCTAACGACCACGGGTCCTTCGCCGTGGGCAGGCCATGGGGCACCTCCCCGGCGGAGGGCCTACCTCCGCAGAACACCTTGGCCCAACTGCCGTGAGGGTGAGTCCGGATCTCGGCCCCTTTCCTGCAGCCCCCCGCACCCTCCTCCTGAGGGATAAGAGGCTACAGTGTTGGGGCAACCATCCGCTGTGGCGACCTGTACCTCCTGCGACCCATGGTTAGCGTAAGCTTGATCCTGAGGGATGAGTGGTACCCGATAGTTGCTGCTGTCGGCGCGATTATCAATGCTCTCTTGGGGTTCCTGAAAGATCTCGGCTTCCAGTGCCTCCTCGTCCCAGCCGGGCCCGAGGAACGAGCCGTGACCTTCATCCAGCTCGCGCCCTTGATCCACCATGCGGGGTACATAGGCCTCCGGGGCGACCACCTCATGGACCTCGCTGTAGCGCCCCGTATGCCACATAGTCTGGCTTGGGGCGTCGCCTTGTATGTGATGATCCGGTGGTCCGCCGAGGCCAAAGGCCGTGGCGCGCATCCCTTCGCCGGCCTGGGGAGGGGCCGGCGCGATCAGCCGCCCGGTGCTGGCGGAGGTGTTGGCGCCGGACCGGCCCTGGGGCCCGCCTAAAATCGCGTGGGCGCGCAGAATGCCGTCGTGCGACCTGTCCTGGATCTGGGGCGGCAGCTGGATGCATAAAGGGGGCGCCCCTGAGGCGGCAGCGTCCAGGAGCTCAGCCACTCGCTCCAACAACACGTCGTGGATGCCTTCCAGCAAGCGGCACCATACAACGCGGCCCTGGAGTTCGCCTGCTCTCGTCGGGTGTATGGCGCCGTGGCAGCGGCGTGGTTCGAGGCCCTTGCTGCGGCCCGCACCTGCCGTGGCATGAGGGCAGGCTGCGTCTGGCCGCGTCACCCGCGTCCCGCAACGCCCTGCGGAGCGCGAGCTGCCTAAGGCGCAAGGTTGCGGTCGCCCTGAGACGGCGGCACGGCGTGGGCGGGCCAGGCCGCCCAGCGGTTGGCGTTGGCAGCCGGGTTGCTTGACATCTGGGTGGCGAAGCGGCAGAACACGACGCGGTGGAAGAAGGACTCTGGCGCACCCCTACCTGGCGCGCCAAATGTTAGATTTCGGGTTCCGGCAGACGCTTGAGGTTCGAACACTGGGGTGCGCGCGGAGATCTCTTCCCTACCGATCTACGTCTGATCCTCTCGTGCGAACTAAGATGAAAATGATGAACAACACAAGAGACATGAGGTTTATACTGGTTCGGGCCACCGTTGTGGTGTAATACCCTACTCCACTGTGTGGTGTGGTGGATTGCTTCAGGGGCTGATGATGAATAGTACAAGGGAAGAATAGCCTCGCGAGAGGTGTTCTTGAGCTGGTGCGATGAACTGCTAGGGTGAGTTCTGTCGCCTCTCTCTCTGCTAGGGTTCTATCAGATCTCTCTCTCTCTCTCTCTCTCTCTCTCTCTCTCTCTTTTCCCTTGTGTGTCCGTCCCCCCTTCCTTTGTGGAGGCTGGCTCTATTTATAGAGGTCCCGGGCCTCTCCCCGAATAATTGAGCGGGAAGGGCGCCAACAATTGGCCATTTTGAAGGGGAACATCTGGTACGAGTTAGCCTGACCAAAGGTGGTCTTCGGCTGCCAAAAGCACTAGTGATGATGCTGTCTTGGGCTCCACGGTGACCTCCGTCCTGCCGCTCTGCTGGTCTTGGTCTTGTTGCACCGGAATGGTAACCTTTGCCTGATACCTTGGCATGTGCTTGCCCCCTTTGCACCAAAGGGGAAACAAGGACACTGCGCAAGCCGGCGCCCGCCTGGCGCCCGCCTGGTCTCGATCGTCATGGCTTGCATCATGGGATCCTCGCGAGGTACCCCTGCCTTGATCTCTCTGCCTTCTCGTGAGCCTACCTGATGAGGCCGCTCTTGAGGAAGCTTCCTGTCGTCCGCCCCGCGAGGCTTGGCCCCTCGTGAGGGTCTTGAGCATGAGCTAATGAAGATGGGCCGCGCTGGGCCCCACTTGAGCCACGTGGCAGGCTGCAGGCAGGCAAGTCTGGGGCCCCCGTTTCCAGAACGCCGACACACCATGCATAACTCAAAGTTTTTTCATACAGAAAGTATGGACTAAACGGACACATTATCATATATCGACAATCACTCCAACATGTCGTTCCATCCATATCCAAGTCAGAGAGATAGTCCTTGATCTTAGTGAAAGGCTTCATGTCGAGACGCTGAGAGGCTATCCATGTTCGGACGTCTTCCCGCGACATTTGTCCTTCTCCGTAGAACATCCCTGTTTTTCCGACGACCTCCTTCATGATGATTTGGGCAAGTTCGCGCCGGATGTTATAGAACTCACCTCGAAGTCGATGATCCTCGATATCTCCTATGTCCTTTGCCCATTGTAGAATATGGGCATCGCCGGATCTAGGTGACATGCGAAGGTTCTGGTGATCCCGTCTGTACTCCAGCATGTGGTGTAGGACATAGGATCCATCATTAAGAGAATCATTCGGTTGCTGGATGCAGCAGAAGTCGGTCTTATGGCCGAAGGCGGCCCTGCCGCCCCTTGTCTTCTTGTCCCTGACCTCTCCACCCCTTGCCTGGTAGTAAAACATAGCACTGTCGAGAACATCCTTGATGTGGGTGTAATCCTTTTTTTGAATGTTCTTCGACGAGTCCACGTAAAGAGCGTGGGAGAATTGGGGGTAGAGGATGATGAGGACGGCGCGCCCGCCGCTGCACAAATAAGTACACCTCAAATTAATTAGCCTCCATCGTGCAAATGAATGATTGAAATCGAAGGAAGGATAGTAGCGCGGATGACTTACACGGGATGATAAGGCATGAGAATTGCCTCCTTGTCCTTATTGGCGAGCATGAAATTGATGATGTAATCCCTCGCATATTCATGGTGCTTTGCGCAGACTCCCAAGAAGCCCTCGTGCATGTAGTACGGGGCAGCGACACAGATATGAGATATCTGCTCAACCCCGATGATGTAGTTCATGTGCAAGGCATAAAGACGGACAAACGTAAAATCCAGCTTCTTCACGTGAAACATGTCGAATATGTAATCGAATCGGAGGAAGAACTTATCCGCGGGGAAGCTGTCGACGTACGACATTTGCCGTGGAACGTTAACCACGTAGAGTGGGTATCCCGGATCTTTCGAGGCGATGAGGCCTCTCTCTACCTGCAGCACATCGTCATGAAGTCTCCTTAGATCGCCGAATCTGGCCCGTAGCGCTGTTGCAGGTAGGATTGGTTGACCGGGGATATTGCCATTTATCCGCATCGGGGATATCTATACGGTCCTGAAGCCGAGGCTGCTGAGGCGGCTGGATCATAAAATCAGTTTTTTTGCCTTTCCTCGCTCTCTTCCTAGACTTCTTTACTACCGGAAGGTCGTCCATAATACGTTGAGACGGCAATTCAGGCACCGACTCATGACGCTCAAACCCTGTGGAGGTGCCAGTATAGACATACTGTTCAGCGCCATCGTCGTCCTCATCCTCATCCATGGCGACATCATCAGCGACTAATGGAGCCTCCTCCTTACCCCGTCCGCTATCACCCAACCCGACACCCGACGCTAATTGGGTAGGTGGGGTGTTGATGTTCATACCTTGCTGAGGCTGCGTGCTCGTGGGTGTGCTCCCGGCCGACTCCAACGAAGCAGACTCTTTGGCCACAACAGGACCCACCCATTGCAACAATCACCAAGCCGCCGCGGTCTCTCGTCGTCATCCCCCGCTAGTATTGGAGGATGCAAAATCTTGTGGCCTGGTTTGACACTGGCCACGGAAACCTTGAAGATGTTCGGGGGAATCGGCCGGCTGTGGAACAATGGTTCCTTCGGCTTCATTATCGTCGCCTTCCCCGCGTCTACCTTCTGGTCGCCGATGGTGTACAATATGGTGCACGGGGTTTCGTCAGCCTGCAAAGAAAAGTCTGCGACGTGAGACATCCAAAAGACAACGAAAACGAGAGATTATACATTTATATTGAAGGGGACCGGTGTGACAGATACCGTGAGGGCGTCGAGCTCAGCCAAAGACGAAGCACCACCGAGCACGTCCGGTGCGGGAGCTGATGCGGGAGCAGGTGCTGGTGCAACGCTAGTCGAGCTGCTCCCCAAGAAGTCAGCAAGGGAAAAGTCCTCTGCATTTTTTTCTGGATGTTGCCTTGTCCAAGTGAAAACGCCCGTCACCAAGGAAGTAGACAAATCTGCAACCACCTGTTTTGCGGCAGCTACCGCTGTTGCAACTGTCTGATATGATTTCTTCTCAACCGCAATCTCAAACTTCTTGTCGATGTTTTCTTCAGTTAAACTCCGTCTTTCCTTTCTCTCCTCCGTGGTCTCACGGTAGTACTTCTTCGATGTGGCGCCGTCTCCGACACCGTGCACGTGTGCATACAACGGTCGAGTATCCACCGGTTGTCATTTCAATATGTTCAACGCCCGGTTGAATGGAGTGTCCCACTTGGGCCTGGCCAATGCCTGAGACGGCACAAGGATCGTTTACAAATCTTTACCTACTAATAAACCAGCGATTGCTTCTGGTCGCACGTGCTTTTTTGCAGAAACGTCTCTGTACTTTTGGATAATGAAACCCGCAGTCCCTTTTTGAGTGGGTCTGGGAAAACGCTTCATTCTTGCAAAAAAGGCCCTGCAGTTTGGTGTATTCAACCCGTGATCCTTTTAGTGGAGAAGGCGGGTGGGTGGGCGAGAGGGAAGGGCCGGGGCGTCGCCCCCGACGCAGACGAGACCGCCGGCGGCCTTGCAGGGGCTTGCGGTGGCGCGGTGGACGAGGAACTACCGGATCTCGACGGATCCGGTGGGGAATGGAGCGGGGGCGGCGAATCGGGAAGGAAGGCGGCCGGAGCTTGGAGCACGACGGCTGGCCGGCGCGCCATGGCGTCGGGTACCTGCGAGAGAAGAGAGAGACAAGTGGGAGAGAAAAGGGAGGACGGGAGGAAGGAGATGGAAGGCCGGAGGGAGAAAGAAGAGAGCGGTGAGGTGCGGCAGCGGTCCTGCTGCTGCTGCTCGCTGGTGGCTCGCCGACCATCGGCGCTAGGTGGGGCTCGGGTGCGTGGAGGCGTCGGGGATCGAGGGAGCTCTCCTCAATCGCGGTTGGAGGCACTCGGGGTCGAGCAAGTGAGCGACGTTCCGTCGTCGCCTTGGTCGGCCTTCGTCCGTTCCCCTCGCGTGCCTTATCCCCTCAGGTCACACGTAAGCTACATCCCCTCTCACTTCCCCATTAATTTGCTACCTTTGATTAGATTTCTCTGGTTGAAATTGGAGCCTCACCTAGTTTAGTGTTGATCTGAGCTACACACTAGCGATTATTTCTGCGCATGGTTGTATTCAAAGGAGATTTTGGATGGATGCGGCTGCTGCTGCTGGATGCAGTTGTTGGAATTGTACAGGAATTCAGTGGATAATGTGTCAGAAAGTTAGACAATTTAGCTATGGATATTTTCAATATTTAGCAACCTGCTTTGGGGTTTCAGTGTTCTGCAGATAAATTTCTGATGCCTTGCACTTCTAGGAGTTGTGGTTTATCTATGCAAACATGAACCTTATATAACTAATTGGTGTTCCGTTGATGTGTCCAAATGACCCTGAAATATAAAATTGAATTGTGTAAGTGAATTGATGATGATACATGCTTCAGTTTCTGAATATTGGGAAGCAATCTTCATGACATTTCCATGTGAATCTTTTGAAATCCACTTTTGGGTGACTCATTTTTTATTATAATGAATTTAAATTCACATTTCAATTACTTATGAACAAAGCTGGTGCATATATTGAAGGAGGCTCAACATTGATGGTTACACCCTGCCGAGATTTGTGAGAACTGCCCACTTTTTCTTTTATGGGTGTAGCATCTGCAGGCTTACAAGCAATCATTAATTTTGTTAAGCAACAGAATGCTACAGTTATGTACAGAGTTACAGGCGAGGGGCGATGAGAGTTGGTTTATGTTGGTATTCAACTTGGTTTGGTACATCTATATAAAGCTCACATGTATTCCACTACATTTGTCTTAAAAGTGTATCCGTGTAGATTTTCAGTTCAAAGGTTTGCATTAAGTCTATTTTCACTCCATGCAGATGATACATTTCTTATCACCCAATGCACTGTTTAGGGGATCCTTCTAATCTGGCATGCTTTTTGGTCTGCCCTGCTTTACGTAGTTCATGTTGACTCCTTAATTCTTCAGTGATAATGAGCTATTCATGGATGTAGCAACTTACTGTATTTGCTTTGTCCCGAGATGATGGATACTTTTTTGTCATGAGATCATGGATACTTGAATGTCCTTTGTTGACCACATACAGTTTCTGATTGTTTTCGTACGTTTATGCCTCTTCTGAGCTTGTGGAACCCATTTATTTTCCCAAAGATAACTTGTGCCTGCCAAGTCTTGGGATCCATTTTTTTGTTCCTATGTGACCAATCCGTAGAAGAATGCATGCTCCTGAGCCATAGAAGAAATCAGTAGGTGGACAAAGTTGAGGGCCCGAGGTAGCAATAGTTCTTCAAAGGCATTGGGCAATAATTGATTGGTCGAAGGTATCATTTTCTGTCGAACTTCAATTGACAGGGAAGAAATTCTTTCTATATGTGCCTTTGGTTTTCTTTCGCTTAGGGAGTTCATACAGTTCTTTTTTCAGGGCAAGAGATTCTTCAGCTAGATAACAAAGAGCACTTTAATTAATTAGACCAGAAGTTGCTTTTACCATTGAGCTTCAGTTGACAGGGAAAAAATTGTTTATGTCTATGCCTTTGGTTTTCTTTTACTTAGGGAGTTTGTATAGTTTTTTTCAGGGGGAGAGATTCTTCAGCTAGATGAGAAAGAGCACTCTGATTAATTAGATCAGAAGTTGCGTGTGATGATGATTGCTCGTGCAGACTACAATGGCACCAACCACCAGGCGAGGTCGTCAGTGAGGCGCCATTGGTGGACATGAGTAAAGCTTCTTGACCTATACGATTCGTGGTTTGGCATATTTGCTTCATCGGAGTGCTTCATGTACTTGGTCTGAGATGATTGAGATCCTTAATTTGCATTGGTTTATTTTTGCTGCATCTCCTGCAATACATTAGTGAAAAGCTTAGCAGTGCTGATCTTCTAAACTTGAAGTTAATTATGACTTGCTTAAACTTATAATAATTTTGTTTTGGAGAGTGCAGGAATCATTTTGAGGAAACAGTGAACAAAAAAGTTGGGGCATCCATTCCTGAGTAATCAGCTGGGAGAAGCCCAGAAAAATCTGACAGGAGTGGTGACACTAGCAGCAGCATGCCTGATACAAGACCCCTGAATAGTGATTGGAGCATTAAAGCCATGGTATTATTCTCTTTGGATTTTTTGTTGCATGTCCTGCTTTGCTTAGACGTTTAAATGTGTGATTTGTTTCTACCAGGTGGTATTCATTTTTTGCAGCCGTTGGATGATGTATCATGTATGTCCTCCCCTCTCAACCTTATTCCCCTTGGTCTCTTCAAGAAAAAAAACTGACATCATTAAATGTCTTTTGTGATACTTTGAGTCCTACAGAAAACAGAATTTCACTTCGGATAGCTGCATGTGTACATATGTGGTGGAGGAACTCAACAATTTCCAGTAAAAGCAAACGTTTTTGCAGTCAAAGGTAACCTTTGCTACATCTGTTATTGAATATATGTTGGGGAGGACAGTAGCAGTTTTCAGATGTTTGTGTGTTAAATCCATTGTAGGCTTTCCATCTGTGCATTATTCATAATCTTAATGGGCTTCAATTTTATGCTGCATGATCCAGATAAATTTATTGGTTATTTAAAATATCGACAGATATTTTCTATATCTGGAAGGATGGGCCACATTGAACTCACTAATTCTTTTACAAGCGCACATGAATTGGTAATACAGGCCGGTCATGTTTTCCAACTTTCCCTTCTTCTCCTGATGTTCCCATGTACTACTTGCCAAGGATCAAGTGCCTCTAACGTTATGCATGTGTACGTATATTGAATGATATACTTTTTACTAGGGATTTCTTTATCGAGTGTTTAACATGCTTTAGTTAGTTTGCATGGCATTTCCACTATGCTTAGAACAACATTGTGAAGGTACGTGTTATTCTACCTCTTGGGCTGTAATGCTCCATTCATTCAATGTTTTAGGTTGTGCTTCTCGATGATCAGATATTTATGGCATGGTGGATGATGCTTCATGGTGATCATGGTGCCATGGTGGTGGTGTGCATGGCATCGATGGTACTTCATGCATGCATGGTTGCTTTCTTTGCAACAGATATGCAGCGCTGCCTTTTCGCTTCTTCTCTATTTTATATGTCTAATTGTTCCAGGGGTCTAACAGCAGGCAGTATATTTCACGGGATTTCTATATCAGTAGTTTGGTGATCAAACTTTTTCATGCACCTATAATTATGCATTGGCCTTCTCGATATAGTTGGAATGCTACATCCATTTATTATATCATATTGCCATGAGTTATAACCGTGTCTTCATGTTTGTCCTATTTTACTTACCTTCCTATGTTTTCTTGAGAAACTTCATGCCTGCGAAGCTGTGGTGACTTGATGACAGGAGAAGTGGTCAGGATTGAGCCATCGGACAAGAGATGACCGCCGTCGATTGCCAACAAATTTTTGTATGCCGCAGTGAGCGGGATGGGTTCAATATCTTCAGATGCTCTGCGCTGCACCGGCTATATTTGATATGAGTCCACATGCAAAATAAAGGCATCACACGTTCTGGGTTGCTTAGCTATGTGTTTTTTTTCGTGATTGGATTATATGCTACTCGGTGTTGAAGGGTTTGTTCATGTCAAAGTTAACAAATCTTGTGATGTTACCAGAGATTGCCCATTTACTCATTCTGCATGGGATGGTCAGGGTTTGATTATTTTTGTCAGCAGACTTTCATTCAGAAAATAACCCGATGGCGCTCGCATGTTCTCTCTACTTATGTACCTACACAATAGTGCTTTATTAATTTTGTTGTGCAAATAATCAGTCGTTGTGTTTATGAGAAATGATAATGACTCGCACCACTACCATCCTATATTTACCTCGTGTTATGATTTGATTCAGGTATAGCTTCCAAGTACCCAGTTCAGGGCATGTCCAAATTGAGAGGATTCACTTATATAAAAATAATTTAATTCTCAATTGTCATTGGGGCTCATTAATTTCTAAAATTTCTAATGTATTATAGTAATCAATTTCAAAATATGGAGAGTCTAAAAGATAGACCCATTTGAAAATAGATACAGGGAATAATCATGTTTTTTGTGAGCATGCAGGAAGTTCATTAAGATTCATATATAAAGGTTACAATAGTGTACTTCCTTCGTTCACTAATATAAGATGTTTTGAATATTTTTATAAAGACTACATACGAACTGAAATGAGTGAAGAAACACATTAAAAAACATCTATATACATCCGATTAAGAAATAAGTTAGAACTCCCTATAATTTGGAATGGATGGGGTATCATTCATGGGTAGCAATAATTAAACACTCAAAGAATATGTTTCAAATTCCAGAATAAAGCACTCAGTCAAACTTCATCGTACGCCTCTTCCTATCCCACAACCCTTCCAGAGGGCAACGTAATATACATATACAACACCCTTAATAACGTAATCTCGAGGGAGATTGAGATCGTGAGTCTCTCTTTCTTTTAGTAACAGAAAAGGTATTGTTGTCTGTGTGTGTATCGGTCAGGTGCAAAAACAGTGCAAAAACAAATACAAATGAAATATAATTTTCCAAAAAAATGTTCATCACCAAAAAATTGAATCAATTTTAAAAAAATGTTCTGAAAAAATGCAAAAAACACCTTTTTGAAAACAAAATCGTGTTTTTCTGAACAAGAAAAATAAAAATCAATTGAAAGACTATTCCATGCAGAACTACTCTTTCATGGCATGAAAGTGTGGAGCTGAATTAGGTCTTGACGAATACCATTAGGGTGGCTTCTTGACATCCGATTTTTATTGTCCAAAATGCTATGCTTGTAAACTTATTTATGGCGTTAGCCAACACTCGATATAAGAAGTGTTGCGTAATGCCACACAAAGGGTGTTTAAATTTTTTCGCCCGTTGCAACGCACGGGCATTTGTACTAGTATGACTAACGTGTGCAATCGAATTGATCAGAAACTAAAATTACCAGCAGTCTCATGAACTCCGTAATGACCGGTTTTGTCTCGTAAACCTTCTTCACTGGGTCCCAACGGTGCCGGGCCGTGAGGACGCCACGCTCCTGCGGGACGGTGAAATCCGCCAAGGGGTCTAGGATGCCCAGACTCGCGGCTTCCGCGTCCTCCTTGGCCCATTTGGACCTCTTTCCGTCGTAACCATGGCTTCCGAGGTGGTGGCTCCCAATGTTCCTCTCTTGAAGTCCCTTAATGTACTTAGACTTTTTTTGGCAGCTTCGGCCTCGCAAGCCTCCTTGAATATTTGAAACTACTCTTCCGTGATTGCCGGATTATCCTTTACAATCTCAGAGTAGGGTTCCTTCTTGTCGATGATCTTTGCTTTCACTCGATTTTTCCAGGCGGCTAACGCGTCGCTAAACTTGGTCATGGCGTGTTTGTTTGTCTTCTTCATTGCCGGGTCCTCATCTGGATCTTTATAATCCTTCTCATTCCGGCTCGGGAACAAGAATATCTGGTGAAACTTCTTTAGGAGGGAGCTCCTCATATTTTCTATCTTCTGTAGTTTCTCATCGTTGATGGTGGCGGTTGTCCGTACGATGCAGCCTATATGATTGTCGTAGCATCGACGCGCTTCCTCGGGCGCCTTTGGCTCAAAATTGCCGTCGTCCACCTCCGTGACCACCAGTCTAGTAGTCCTGAGTTCGTTAGGAGGCCGTTGCCTCTTTGCTTTCGGTTCTACACCGGCTCCGCTCCCCGAGGCAGCGCCGGTCTCAGTCTTAGTGTCGGTCTCGATGCCGGTCTGAGTCTCAGCGCCGGTCTCAGTCTCAGTCTCGATGCCGGTCTGAGTCTCAGCGCCGGTCTCGATGTCGGCAAGGCTAAAAAATTCGTCTGCCACCCGGTAGACGTCGTCGCATTCACCAGAACCCTGTCCTTCATCGTTGCTAGCCATGTTTCCTACGATTAAATCTAGTCAATTAATCCTAGACCTAATAAAATGAATAATGACATAAAAAAGGCCTATTGTTTTGCAGGAACGTTGACTCCTTCACGGTGCGGCAAATCCCGGGCACTCGATATGTCCTAGTTTGTAGCACAAGTCATGCCGAAATTCACGGAAAATTTCGGCATGACCTTCTGGCAAAACATAGGCCACTCGGTTTCATTCCCTGGAAACAACAAAAGGCCACTTGGGCACAATCGAACCACTTCAATGTCGATTATGATCAATGAGCAAACACAATTGAGGATTTTTCATATATCATGACCATTTAAAATTTGCATCTCCTAGTGTATGAACCCTAGAACTCAAATTATGAACCTAGAACTCAACATTTTTGTCCTAATAAAAATTCACTAAAAATTAAGAACCTACTAGACTTGCAACACTAATAGAAATTTATATTTTTATATTGATTTTTTCTCTAAACTAAATCCAACCACCCTAGTTAACATCTAGTTAAACCTTACTTTCCTAACATTTGTAATTAAACCCTACAACCCTAACCCTACTACCCTAGTTAAGCATATACAATTTTTTCCTACGGCGAGGGAGGCAGGGGCATATCTGTCAAATTAACCTAACTAAATTAACCTAACTAAATTCTTTTCCTAACTAAATTAACCTAACTAATTTAGAGATAGAGAGAGAGGAGGGGTGGGGGCTTACAAAGGATGGCTCCGGTGGTGGCGCGGGAGGTAGTGGTGGCGAGGGAGGCGGGGGCGTCTCCGCTGACGGCGAGGGAGGCAGTTGCGTCGAGGAAGGCTCCGGTGGCGTCGACTGCGGCTCCGGTGGCGTTGATGAGGCCGCGCGGCTCCGGTGGTGTCGATGGCGCGCGGCTCTGGTGGCTCCGGGGGAGTCGACGTCGGTAGGAGACGGCGGCGAAGTGGGGCAACGGTGAATCGGGCAGACGGCGGCGGGGTGGGTCGGGGGATTTGGGGGAGAAGTGGTGGCCGGGGGGAAATTGTTTTTTGGTTAAGTCAAACTTAGCGGTAGCGCTTTTCGCGAAACACACTATAGCTAAGTTAGCTATAGCAATTTTCACAAAACGCGCTACTGTTATAGCTATGTAATTTCCTTCATCTTTCTTATTTCCTTTTCTGTTTCTACAGCGGGGGTCTAGGAAAGGCGCTGCAGCTACGTTAGCTATAGCGCCTCTTATGAACAAACGCTACTGCTACGTCTTTCTCCTTTTTTCCGCTTTCTCATTTATTTTGCTCTACATTTTATTTTTTTCCTTTCTCCTTTTTCTATTTATTTCTTTTTCATTTACTTTTCCATTTGTTTTTTTATTTTATTTTATTTCCATTAGCAGTAGCGCTCTCCGCGTGAAAGGCGCTGCTACTTACGTTCTAGGGGCAGCGCGCTTTCCTCAAGACCGCTACTGCTATGCGTAGCCTATCGGGGGTAGCAAATGGGATACTGGTGGTAGCGTGTTTTCATGCGCACGTGCTACTGCTACTATTGTATATGTAGTGTGGTTTACGGACAAGCGCTACTGCTATTTAGCACTAGCGCCCTTTTTTGACACTCGCTACTGCTAAATTTCTGTGTATAAGGTTTTCCCTAGTAGTGTCAGTATGTTTACTTGCCCGAGATTCGATCGTCGATATCTCTATACCTAGTTCAATCTCGTTACAGGCAAGTCTCTTTACTCGTTCCATAATGCATCATCCCGCAACTAACTCATTAGTCACATTTCTTGCAAGGCTTATTATGATGTGCATTACCGAGAGGGCCCAGAGATACCTCTCCGATACTCGGAGTGACAAATCCTAATCTCGATCTATGCCAACCCAACAAACACCTTTGAAGATACCTGTAAAGCATCTATATAATCACCCAGTTACATTGTGACGTTTGATAGCACACAAGGTATTCCTCTGGTATCCGGAGTTGCATAATCTCATAGTCGAAGGAATATGTATTGGCATGAAGAAAGAAATAGCAATAAAACTGAATGATCAATATGCTAAGCTAACGGGTGGGTCTTTTCCATCACATTATTCTTCCAATGATGTGATCACGTTCATCAAATGACAACACATGTCTATGGTTAGGAAACTTAACCATCTTTAATTAACGAGCTAGTCTAGTAGAGGCTTACTAGGGACAAAGTGTTCTGTCTATGTATCTACACGTGTATCAAGTTTTCGATTAATACAATTCTAACATGAATAATAAAAATTTATCATGATATAAGGAAATATAAAATAACAACTTTAGTATTGCCTCTAGGGCATATTTCCTTCAGGCAGAAGCAGGCGCTCCCGTCGGCGATGGTTTTGGTGGCTATAGCAACAAGATGGGATATGGAAGAAGTAGGATGGCCGTCGGATGTCAACCTAACAACTATGGTTGTCTAAATAGTTTGTTGACTTATGTTTTTGACCATTAAGTTGTTTTGTTTACTAAATGGAAAATGCCTTCCGCATGCTTCGTCCTCGTGGGCCAACAAAGTCAGCTTCAAAAGCTGTGGTGGACATGCAACCCATTTATTTCATTTTTACAACCCATTTGATTTTGTTTTCCAATACGTCTATTTCTTTGGCTGAGTAAAAAAATAGTTCATTTACTATTTCTAAGAATTTACAACGCATTAATTTTTTTTAATACACCTATTTACTGGGCTGGGTAAAATAATAATACTGCGGACATGCAGCCCATTTATTATTTCTGATAATTTACAACCAATTTGCTTTTAGTAGAAATAGACCCATTTTCTTGGATGGGTGAAAAAACAATGTTGGTCTGGACTGAGCATTTCTTATAAAAGATTAATACTGAGCTAGGTATTTTATTAAAACAACTTAAGTTGAGCTTGGCATTCTTATCCAAAAATGGAACTAAATTGTGCATTTTCTTAAAAAAACATAGGCTGGGCCGCACTTATTTTAGGACAAATAAAATATAGACTGGCACGCATCTTTTGGACCAGTTGCATTGCTGATGTTCAACGAACAAGGCATGTGTAGTACACTACAACTTTACATAGTAGCTACTTAGCCCATATTCAATGACGTCTGAAATGGCCGGAACAACGCTTGTGTACATCTTTTTAAAGTCACTGAGCTAAAAGCAAAGAGTAAGTAATGCATGAAAAAACAATCAAATAAAAAGTTTGTGCGAAGGCATCTGATATTGTAGAAGAAGACTCCCCGGCAATGCCTCCACGAATTTCTTTTCTACTCCCGGAGGAGCCATTGGGTTTCCCCAAAGAGGAAGGGTGATGTAGAGAACATCAAAGCTTTCCCTTAGTTCTGAATGAAGGTTTTTCGAACCATTAGGAGCTCTTGCACACAATGAAAATAAAATACGTACTTGCACCCAACGCGGCAAGAGGATTGTCAATCCCCTTCTCCTTGTGAGTTACATGGTCAAAGGGCAAATAGTGATTGATAGTAGTAAAGTAAAAAGCCAAAGTAAAAGAGAGAAATTTTTAGTAGTAATAAGTATTTATGGAGAATGGACCTAGGGCCATAGTGTCAATAGTGGCATTTCTCTTGAAAGAAGGCAAATGGCATGGTAGACCAATTACTATAGGGCAATTAACAAAATAGTTGCATTTATAAGTATGATCATTCATGGCCTAATATTGAATAAGAATTACGTCTCTGATAAGTAGACCGTTATCCAACTGCATCTACTACTATTAGTCCACCCTGAAGCCGCTATCCAACATGCGTCTCAAGGTATTAAGTTTACTAGAAGTAGAGCAACGCAATAAGGAAGATGGCATAATGTAGACAAAAATAAATATAGAAATAAGATTAAACCCCATAATTTTATCCTCAGTAACAACAATTTAAATATGTGTCTTGTCCCCATTATGTCACTGGGATACATAACACAGCAAGATTGAACCCACTACTACGCACCACTTCCTCTGAAGAACTACCCATCTATCTTGGCCAGAGAAGACAAATGATTCGGAAAGCATACATAACTACTAAATTATACATCAAAAGAAGGTTCAAAAGATTCAATAATACTCAATGAACAATCTAATCATAAATCCAAAATTCGTCGGATCCCAATAAACAAAGAATAAGGGGAAATGTTATTGAAGATCCGAGAGAGAGAGGGAGGGAGGGAGATAGAGAGAGAGGGAGAGAGGGAGGGAGAGGGAGAGAGGGAGAGAGAGCCATCTAGCTACTACTATGGACTCGTTGGTCCTAAAGGAACTACTCACACATCATCATGAAGGCATCAAGCTTGATGAAGATGGCCCCTTGAATGGCGTGCCCTCCGATAGAGCTCCGAAATAAGGCTCCAAATGGGATTTCTTTGGAACAGAGGCATGCATCGATGATAAAACTCTTCTGGAGGTATAACAAATGATCTTCGTAGGAATTTATGGCAGCTCGGGGGGCGCAGCCACCACCTGGCCTTGTGGGCCCCTCATGGATCTTCTCAATATTTCTCGAACCTTCTGGCGTCTCTTGTAGCCCAAATAAATCATGTTAAATCAACAACGTATTTTGACCTCCCTAGATATTGATTTCCTGCGAAACTGAAAACAAGCAGAAAACAGGAACTCACACTTGGCAATAAATTAATAGGTTAGTCTAAAAAATAATATAAATGGTATAAAATAATAATACAAATATGTACAAATAAACTTATTATAGCATTAAATAATAAAAAGTTATAGATATGCTTGAGACGTATTAGAACTCCATTCCCAATCTTACTTTGTTCTACCGACCCATCCTTACTCTGTTCCATTGATCCAACATTCCTGATCAGTATCTCCTCATCCGCGTGGTTCACATACACTTAATTTTCTACATTCAATTTACCAATCCATCGAAAAACGTTGTGCGCAATGGCGCCACGCATAACAAGTGTGTACATGCGAGATTCCTCATCTTGGATGCCGTCATCAGGATGGGTGGTTCCGGCATCAACTTCATCAAGGCCCCGTTCCAGGGCACGTACCAAGTTGTTACTCCACGAGTAACAACAAGGTTGTCCTCATCTTCGGCACCATCAGCCAGGTAATGGACGCCATGGAGTTTCTCATGGAAAATTTAGTCAGCCAATAACTCAGCCAGGTAGTACCTTCGTTTGCATCTCTCTATCTATATCTATTCAGTTCAGTTGCATTTGTTGCATCTGTACACCAATTTAATTTTCTCTGATTGACCAGTTCGTCCTCTACTCGTAGGATGACAAAGCGACTGTCTCTCAGTATATTGTCGTGTTCGTAGTGTCTCAGCGATGTTCACTACATATTCCATATATTTAGAATGCACCACTATCTTATATTTAGAATAAACCTTTTTTACTTTGCCAAAGTTACCATTTACATTTTGTTCATATGATCTTAATTAGTAAAACGTCTATTGTATCTAGCAACTATCTAATATGCAGGTAACTATTAAGATATGAAAATTTCATTATATAATATATTAACATTCGTTGCCAAAATTATAGTCTAAATAAATTTTAAGTATATTGTGACAGAGTTATTTCCTTTTTGACACATTGTTTTTTTGTCTAACACATTTTTTGGCAAGTGAAAAATGGAAAAGAATAGAAGCCAAGTGATTGTAGATCCATATGTGCCACTTGAATAATTGCTAATATATGTTGGCATTCATATCTAGCTAAAATTTCTAAAGTATCATTCTAGAGAGCTACAAAGTTGATTGAGTTTTCTAGAATGTATGTTTGTGTCCTTCATGTCAAAATAAATAAAAGTGATAATTATTTCAAACCAAATAGAAAGATCTAGAATATGAATAAACGAGAACTGCGTGTTTAGATAAATATATCAGAACCTTTGCACTACCTACGTACTTGTTTACTAGTTGTTATATGGCAAAATATGATGATTTGTTCTTCTGTTCATCAATTAGCTTGCATCCCATGCATACTTTACACTTAGTTTTAATTAGAATCATTCGACTCAGGACACATCAAGTGTGTTCAATTTTTTTTGTTTGGCACACAATTTACATAGAGGTTCTTGCTTATAGTTGGTAAAACAATATCACTTGTAACATGTACTAGTAGTCCCTATTCACAATAATCATTTTTATGTTATACGAGGCAATGATTTCCATAGATTAAAGTACCAACATATCACTCTGAATGGTGACTGGGTGCCAGTTTACTACATGATCCGTATGGACATTCAATACGTCCTAGAAGGGTTGCACATGTTTTGTTGCGCCATTGCTGTTGTTAAAAGGGTTGGGCATCCTTTGATGTGATATTGGTGTGGTTGGGTTTTAATAATTTTTTAACTCCCACTATTTCAAAATATAAGGTGTATTAGTTTTTCAAAAAGTCAAAATTAAGTTTCACCAAATTTGTAAACAAATATATATAGCCATATCAAATTAGTATCATTAGATTTATCATGAAATGAATGTCCATATTTTATTTATTTGTATTGCAAATGTTGATAATTTTTTCTCTGAATTTTGTCAAAGACACCTTATATTTTGGTGGCGATGAAATATTTGGTTTGGCGAGTGGGGGAGATGATGGAGCGTGTTTTCCTTTCATTTATAATCCACTGTTTTCGTGGGCATTTCATGTTGTGATTCTATGTTATCTTCTAATCAACCTTACTTACAAGAGAAATTTTATGCGCTGGTGGCTGTTTGTACTATATTGTTGCTAAAGTATCACATATTGGTGTTTTTTCTAGACGACGAGAGGATGTGGGGGATTGGTTATTTATACAGATTGGTTGCTGCCGGTTGATCTGAAAAAAAATCAACGATATGGTAGAAATCGTGAACCGGGTTGAAAATTGAATAGCTCAATCAAATGAAAGAGCTCCAAAACTAAGGACCATAGTGAATTAATAGAATGGAACGAGAGAGCTTGTTGAGAAATTTTTGATCTGGTAAAAGTCGGTTGGTCCAATTTCAAATTCTAGACCTCAATTGCCCGCGAGGCCTTAAAAATTAGGGAGCATAGTGTATTAACTAGACTAGAAGCGTTGGTCCTGCTTTGTCGGTTGCCTGTGTTTCTGGGATTTCATAATTCTTTTTCTCCCTATGTTCAAAATATAAGATGTATTAGCTTTGTGAAAAGTCAAACTCTTTAAGTTTGACCAAAGTTCTAGAGAAATATACCAATATCTTGAATATGAAAATTGAATCATTAGATTGATCATGAAATCAATTTTAATATTTTATTTATTTAGTATTTTCGGTGTCCATATTTCTAGCAAGTCTTTGGTCATCGATGATGGCATCATCACTGGCATTACCTTCCACACTAAAGCGGCTTGAGACAATTGTGTGGTCCTTTGCCAAAATCTCTACTCCTAATGTCTCAGTTGGTAGTCTCCGTTCCATGGTTAAATTTTGTCCCACCAACGATGGTTTTTTTTCATCCTCCCGACCACCTCCCACGTCCCAGCGCTTCCCCCCTACTCCACGATTTTTTTCGTTGATTTTTTTGTTGGTTTTTTTCGTCTCTGCTGCCCCCACCCACTCACGCAGCCAAAAAAACCACCCCCACGCACGAACCACTCCCTTCCCTCTCCTCGCGCGAGCATCCTCTCCTTGGTACCCTAGCACGCGCTAGGGTTCCTGCGCTGCCGCCACACAGGAGCTTGTCGACCAGCCCAGCGTCCTGCTGCTCCGCGCCTCGCTTCCCTTGTCGCTCGCCTTCAGACTCCTCGCTTCCCTCAGGCAATCCGTCGCTTGTCCGCAAGCCAAGCCGCCGCCTCTCCGCCGAGAAAGAAGGATCCCGATCTCCGCCGTGGTCGACAAACAGTGCGACGGGTGGAGCACCCAACCCGTAGGCTCATTCCCTTCTCTGATCCACTCCAGCGGCAGCCATCGTTGGTACGTTGCGCTTGTGTCACCTCTCATGATTTTTTTCTGGTTTGATTCCCCAAGTCTCACGGGTGTGTGGTTGATACGTCCATTTAGCATCATGCTTTTATATCGATATTTATTGCATTATGGGCTGTTATTACAAGTTATGTCACAATACTTATGCCTATTCTCTCTTATTTTACAAGGTTTACATGAAGAGGGAGAATGCCAGCAGCTAGAATTCTGGGCTGGAAAAGGAGCAAATATTAGAGACCTATTCTGCACAACTCCAAAAGTCTGGAAACTCCACGGAAGTCATTTTTGGAATTAATAAAAAATACTGAGCGAAGAAACTACCAGAGGGGGCCACCCACCATCCACGAGGGTGGGGGCGCGCCCTACCCTCCTGGGCACGCCCCCTGCCTCGTGGGCCCCCTGGCAAGCCTCCGGTGCCCATCTTCTACTATATGAAGTATTTTACCCTGGAAAAAATCATAAGCAAGCTTTCGGGAAGAAACTCCGCCGCCACGAGGCGGAACCTTGGCGGAACCAATCTACGGCTCCGGCAGAGCTGTTCTGCCGAGGAAACTTTCCTCCAGGAGGGGTAAATCATCGCCATCGTCATCACCAACGATCCTCTCATCGGGAGGGGGTCAATCTCCATCAACATCTTCACCAGCACCATCTCCTCTAAAATCCTAGTTCATCTCTTGTATCCAATCTTTGTCCCAAAGCCTCAGATTGGTACTTGTAGGTTGCTACTAGTGTTGATTACTCCTTGTAGTTGATGCTAGTTGGTTTATTTGGTGGAAGATCATATGTTCAGATCCTATATGCATATTAATACCCCTCTGATTATGTACATGAATATGATTTGTGAGTAGTTGTGTTTGTTCCTGAGGACATGGGAGAAGTCTTGCAATAAGTAGTCATGTGAATTTGGTATTCGTTCGATATTTTGATGAGATGTATGTTGTCTCTCCTCTAGTGGTATTATGTGAACGTCGACTACATGACACTTCACCATTATTTGGGCCTAGAGGAAGGCATTGGGAAGTAATAAGTAGATGTTGGGTTGCTAGAGTGACAGAAGCTTAAACCCTAGTTTATGCGTTGCTTTGTAAGGGGCTGATTTGGATCCCTACGTTTCATGCTGTGGTTAGGTTTACCTTAATACTTCTTTTGTAGTTGCGGATGCTTGCAATAGGAGTTAATCATAAGTGGGATGTTTGTCCAAGTAAGGATAGCACCCAAGCACCGGTCCACCCACATACCAAATTATCAAAGTAACAAACGCGAATCATATGAACGTGATGAAAACTAGCTTGACAGTAATTCCCATGTGTCCTCGGGATCGCTTTTCTCTATATAAGAATTTGTCCAGGCTTGTCCTTTGCTACAAAAAGGATTGGGCCATATTTCTGCACCTTGTTTACTTTCATTACTTGTTACCCGTTACAAATTACCTTATCATAAAACTATCTGTTACCGACAATTTCAGTGCTTGCAGAGAATACCTTACTAAAAACTGCTTATCATTTCCTTCTTCTCCTCGTTGGGTTCGATACTCTTACTTATCGAAAGGACTACGATAGATCCCCTACACTTTTAGGTTATCAAGACTCTTTTCTGGCGCCGTTGCCAGGGAGTGAAGCGCCTTTGGTAGGTGGAATTTGGTAAGGAAAAATTTATATAGTGTGCTGAAATTTACTGTCACTTGATACTATGGAACATAATCCTTTGAGGGGCTTGTTCGGGGTATCTTCACCCCGACCATTAGAGCAAAGAGTTGCTCCTCAACCTACTGAAAATGTTTACTTTGAAATTCCTTTGAGTATGATAGACAAACTGCTAACTAATCCTTTTGCAGGAGATGGAACATTGCATCCCAATTTACACTTAATCTATTTGGATGAAGTTTGTAGATTATTTAAGCTTGCAGGTGTGCCCGAGGATGTTATCAAGAAGAAGGTCTTCCCTTTATCTTTGAAGGGAGATGCATTGACATGGTTTAGGCTATGTGATGATATGGGATCATGGAACTACAACCGATTGAAATTGGAATTTCATCACAAGTTTTATCATATGCATCTTGTTCATCGTGATCGTAATTATATATATATATATATATATATATATATATATAATTTTTGGTCTCGCGAAGGAGAAAGCATTGCTCAAGCTTGGGGGAGGCTTAAGTTAATGTTATATTCATGCCCCAATCATGAGCTCTCAAGAGAAATGATTATTCAAAAAATTTATGCTCGGCTTTCTCTCAATAATCGCTCCATGCTCGATACTTCTTGTACTGGCTCTTTTATGATGAAGACTATTGAATTCAAATGGGATTTATTGGAGAGAATTAAACACAACTCTTAAGATTGGGATCTCGAGAAGGTAAGGAGTCAGGTATAACACCTAAGTTTGATTGTGTTAAATCTTTTATGGATACCAATGTTTTCCATGAATATAGCACTAAATATGGACTCGACTCTGAGATAGTAGTTTCTTTCTTTGAATCCTTTGCTACTCATGTTGATCTCCCTAAGGATAAGTGGTTTAAATATAATCCTCCCATTGAAGTAAAAGTCGTTGCACCTATTAAAGTTGAAGAAAAGACTATCACTTATGATGATCCTGTTGTTCCTACTGCTTATATTGAGAAACCACCTTTACCTGTTAGAATAAAGGATCAAGCTAAAACTTCAACTGTGGTCAACAAAAGTAATATTAAGACAACCAAACCCCCTGAGCAAATTAAGGTTGAACCTAGTATTGCTATGCTTAAAGATCTATTGGTTGATAATGTCGATGGCCATGTTATTTACTTTTGTGATGAAAGTGCTAGAATTGCTAGACCCGATACTAAAATAAAAATAGACTTGTTGTAGGCATGCATGTTATTTCTGTTAAAATAGGAGATCATTGTTATCATGGCTTGTGTGATATGGGTGCTAGTGCAAGTGCAATACCTCATTCTTTATATCAAGAAATTATGCATGATATTGCTCCCGCTGAATTAGAAGATATCGATGTTACAATTAAGCTTGCCAATAGAAATACTATTTCACCAGTTGGGGTTATTAGAGATGTTGAAGTCTTGTGTGGGAAAGTTAAATATCCTGCTGATTTTCTTGTTCTTGCTTCGCCACAAGATAGTTTTTGTCCCATTATATTTGGTAGACCCTTCTTGTATACTGTTAATGCCAGGATAGACTACGAAAAGGATGTTGTTACTATTGGTTTAGGGGATATGTCTCATGAGTTTAATTTTGCTAACTTCTTAGACAACCCCGTGATGAGGAATTTCCTAGTAAAGATGAAATTATTGGTCTTGCTTCTATTGTCGTGCCTCCTAGTGATCCTTTAGAACAATATTTGCTAAACCATGAAAATGATATGTTTATGAATGAAAGAAGAGAAATAGATGAAGTATTATTTAAATAGGGAACTATTTTGAAACACAACTTGCCTGTTGAAATCCTAGGTGTCGGTGTGGAACGACACCTATGGGATCACAAGAATCCCTACTACGGTTGCCGGGGCGCAGGGTTGCGAGAAGAGCAGGAATAGTAATCAGCACAAGGATCGTTTACCCAGGTTCGGGCCGTGAGGATGCGTAAAACCCTAGTCCTGCTTTGGTGGATGTATTTCAAAGAGTTCTTGAGCTCTCGAACTAGCTATGGTGGGTGCATGGTTCCAAAGAGCCGAATCCTTCTCCAGTATGCCATGGGCCTCCTTTTATAGTCGAAAGGGGCTGCCACAGTGGCATACAGGAGGTGGAAAGGCATATAGTATTGCGAGCTTACAACTCGTATTACAGGACAAGGCGCATCTATTGTGCCGTTAAGGTGTCCCCTAGCTTTATCAGGTACGAGGGCGAGGCCTGTCCCGTCCGTTGCCGCTCCTCCTCTCTTCGACACGCGGCCTGGCCAGTGATGCGTGCGGCGCCATGTAGGCAGGCAGGCAGCTAAGGTGGCACGGTGGTGGAGCCTTCACGAAGATCTGCATGCCGCCACACAGGCGCGTGATGAGTTGGCCTGGGAGCTGCATGTTTCCACACAGGTGCCTGCTCAGCTGGTTGAGCTGGCAGCTGCATGCGAATGGTGGCGGAGACTTGGTTGGTGCGGGTCTGGCAGTGGCCCTGCTGGCGTCCTCGGTGAGGGCCTTGCCGGGTGGCCCGGCAAGGGTCTTGCCGTGGCACGCTGTCGTCCCCGGCAAGGATCTTGCCGGGGGTCTGGTGGCCTTCCTCGGCAAGGATCTTGCCGAGGGCTGTAGTCTTTTAATCCTCATCTGATCTTGAACATTCCTTGGTCTTGACAAAGATTTGCATGCCACCATGGAGGGGCCTCCAGAGCCCTAGTTCCAACGTGGTTGGCTGAGTTGGAACCCGTGGGCTCGAGGGTGGCTCACTCCGCTGGTGTGGGCGAGCCGCCCCGGCAAGGGTCTTGCCGGGGCCGCTGAGGCTACCCCCGACAAGGATCTTGCCGGGGGAACCTGCTTCGCCTCTCTGCTTCTTTGCGGTCTTGATCTCGGCGTTGCTCAGGCCGTCTTGGGCTTTGGTTTTTCCTTGGTTCACCTGCTCCGCTCTGCTTGGTGCGGCCGCGGGCACGGCTTCAACTGTCCGTGCACAGGTAAAGGGGTACAAAAGAGCGCCCCCTCTTTAGTACACCGACAGGAGCCCCCGGGCCTGGGTCACACATAAGCGTGACACGTTGTTGGGCCAGGCCCAAAACGGTGCGCGGGCAGGTGGGCGGTTTTTACTGCAGTAAAACTTTTCACGCGTCGCGCTTCCCACGACCTGTGTTGAATGCGCGATGTGGAGGGGTGCGCGTGACGTAGGCGACATGTGTGGGGCGGTTCCCGCACGCATGTGTCACATCGCAGTAAAGAGGCGGCTCGCGCCTTCCCGTAAAAAGAGGGAGGCGTGGAGGCGCGGCTCATTTACTGAATGGGGCCGGGTTGCGGTGTTCAAGGTGTCCACACCCCACGATCATGGGGTGGGGAGAGGTTGCTTCACCCGTCCCCTCGGTTCTGCACGTTCCCACGCGTCCTTCATGCGCCTGCGGTGGAGGCGGGAAACCGGGCCGTCGCTGGTTGGGGCATTGGGTCGGTCTCGATCTCCTGCGCCTCTGGTGTCTGGATTGGTCGAGCGGGGTGGCCGAGCCCCGTCCCCGCCTCTTTATAAGGAGAGGGAAGGGGAGATGGCACCCTGCATTCTTCTATCTTCTATCTCCTCCTGCTTCTGCTTCTTTCTCTCACCCGCCATGGAGAAGGGGAATCTCGGTCCCTTGACGATGGCGGCGAGGGTCGCCGCTCGACAACACACCCCTCCTCCTCCTGAGCCTGCGGCGGTGGAGCCGGCTGCAAGGGGAAGGGGGAGGGGGTGAGGTCGTGGGCGCGGCCGCGGCAGAGGTCGTGGTACTCGGGGAAGAGGAGGACGGGGCGGCGCGCCGGCCTCGCGCCAGCCAATGATGCCTTATCCGACAGAGGTCCACGTTGAAGACCAGCCCTGCGAGTTCTTCATCAAGTTGCGCCGGCCTCCGCATCGTCGTTTTCGTCTCCCCGCCCCGTTTGCTCAGGTGATGGGGCGTGACCCGCCCAGACCCTCAGGTTGCACATGAGGGGCTGTGGGAATGGGGCACGTGGGTCGACTTGACTTCCTGGCTCCTCGGGTCATGTACCTCCGCCGTGGATGGAAGACGTTCACTCGCATCAGCTTGAT
This sequence comes from Triticum aestivum, assembly GCF_018294505.1. Classification (NCBI taxonomy): domain Eukaryota; kingdom Viridiplantae; phylum Streptophyta; class Magnoliopsida; order Poales; family Poaceae; genus Triticum; species Triticum aestivum. The sequence continues at coordinate 550,998,984 of NC_057809.1, read as the reverse complement.
GGCGGGGCTCGTCCTCTACTTCAAATTAATGGAGGACGGCCTACTCTCCGTCAAGGTCTTCGGATAGTTTGGAACTCGCCTGAAGTGCTGCTTGGAGAGCTCCTCCGACGGAGATTCCGACAATGGAAGCTGTTCCTCGAGCGATAGTGACGAGGAGGACAGCGGGGCAGATGACGGGGACGAGTCTGACTAGGCGTCGGACGCCGCGCGCCTGGGCGAGTGCGGCAGCAGCAACATCTACACCTGGCCGCTCCTCCGGTGGGGTTTCGCCGGGGGAGGGGCCAGCTCCTTGAACTTCTCGGGGCCGTCTCCTTGGGCGGCTGGCATCGGGAGGCTGCGGAAGAGGAAGAGGGCGGGCGCCAAGGCCGTCAACTCAGAGTACGCGGGCACCAACGCCTTCATCGCGTATTGCCAGTCCTGCCGCCTCGTCTTCCAGCTCCTTTCCCAGCATCGTCATCACCGGCCCACCCTTGGGTAGCCACCGAGGTGTTCTCTTCGTGCTTTCTGCTGCTCGTAGCTCGCCTAGGCGCCCCTTTTGCTCTTTAGCCTTCTTGACCTGCCTCCTGAGGAGAGGGACAAGAAAGGGATTACGGGCATCTTATCTCTTTCTTAGTTTGTAAGCCTGCGGGCCTTCGTTAAATTTAGAACTTGTAATCCCCTTGCTCATGTTTTTCATTCCGTATGAACTGTACCTGTATCGGATCCTTTTAATAAAAAGGGATGTTTGCCGGGTTTTTTGTTCGTGGGTAGACCCCGCGACAAGGAGCAAATCCTTGTTATTATTTAAGATAAACATTTTTCACCCGACAACAGGCCTTGTCGTCCCCCTCACTTCACTCGACCATTCTCGTGCTCTTGGCGGAGGCAGGGATGAAGTGGGCTTAGGCTCCTCATTCTATCTCCTCGCCGCCGCGCCTACAACCAAATCCAGACCTAGGAGATAATCCTTAGGTATAGGAAAAAGGGGAGCACGGTATTTTGGAGATAAAATGAGGTTTCACATGTCCCAGTTCCGTTCTGAAATGCATGATAGAGGATAAAAGACTTATATGGATCTGCAGCCCCCGGCAACCTTGTCTCGCAGTGGTTGGATCCTTGTACTTGCAGCCCCCGGCAACTCTGGTTTGCCGGGGTCGGGAAGCCGGTCCGTTCTCTTTCTTTCAAGTAGCTTAGCAAAAGTGCTCATGTGCCTGCGAACCAAAGGAGGATAGAAAAGAACAAAGAGACGCGCACTCGACCTCTATGCTAGGGGTTAGTCGCCGCTAAGCACTATCAACCCTAACCAAGGAAGAGACTCGACCTAGCATGCAAGCTATAACTTAGGGCGCCGGCGCTTCATTTATTTGTGCTCAGGGTTTGCGCCTGGCTTTGTACAAAGGGTTACATGCCTTGCCAGCAAGGCTTGTACAAAAGGTGGCTTATCGGGGGGCCCGGTAAGCCACGCCTTATGGGTAAAACTTGCGAAGATGCTCAATGTTCCAGGAGTTGCTCACTGGAACGGCATCTTCGGTCTCAAGGCGGACTGCGCCGGGCCTGGTGACTCGTATTACCCGATAAGGGCCTTCCCACTTCGGCATCAACTTGTTGGAATTCTTGGCCGACTGAACACACCGAAGAACAAGGCCGCCTTCCTCAAAGCTTCGGGCATGAACCTTGCGGCTATGGTAGCGGCGCAAGGCTTGCTGGTAGCGTGCTGCTCTCACAGCCACCCGAAGACGATCTTCCTCAAGGAGCGTCGCGTCATCTTGCCGCAACTGCTCTTGCTTAAGCTCATCATAAGCGAGCACTCGAGGTGACCCGTATATGAGTTCTGGGGGTAGAACTTCCTCCGCCCCGTATACTAGGGCGAAGGGTGTCTGACCGGTGGCTCGATTTGGTGTCATCCTGATTGACCAAAGAACCGACGGCAACTCATCAATCCAGCGCCTTCCTCTCTTGTACAGCCTGTCAAAGTTCTTCGTTCTCAGGCCTCACAACACTTCAGCGTTCGCCCTCTCTGCTTGGCCGTTGCTCCGGGGGTGTGATGTCTACTACGCAACCTTCTTCTTGTAAACGTTGTTGGGCCTCCAAGTGCAGAGGTTTGTAGGACAGTAGAAAATTTCGCTCAAGTGGATGACCTAAGGTTTATCAATCCGTGGGAGGCGTAGGATGAAGATGGTCTCTCTCAAGCAACCCTACAACCAAATAACAAAGTGTCTCTTTTGTCCCCAACACACCCAATACAATGGTAAATTGTATAGGTGCACTAGTTCGGCGAAGAGATGGTGATACAAGTGCAATATGGATGGTAGATATAGGTTTTTGTAATATGAAATTATAAAAACAGCAAGGTAAATAATGATAAAAGTGAGCGTAAATGGTATTGCAATGATAGGAAACAAGGCCTAGGGTTCATACTTTCACTAGTGCAAGTTCTCCCAACAATAATAACGTAATTGGATCATATAACTATCCCTCAGCATGCAACAAAGAGTCACTCCAAAGCCACTAATAGCGGAGAACAAACGAAGAGATTATTGTAGGGTACGAAACCACCTAAAAGTTATTCTTTCGGATCGATCTATCATAGAGTTCGTACTAGAATAACACCTTAAGACACAAATCAACCAAAACCCTAATGTCACCTAGATACTCCAATGTCACCTCAAGTATCCGTGGGCATGATTATATGATATGCATCACACATTCTCATATTCATCTATTCAACCAACACAAAGAACTCCAAAGAGTGCCCCAAAGTTTCTACCGAAGAGTCAAGACGAAAACGTGTGCCAACCCCTATGCATACGTTCATGGGCGGAACCCGCAAGTTGATCACCAAAACATACATCAAGTGAATCACGTGATATCCCATTGTCACCACAGATACGCACGGCAAGACATACATCAAGTGTTCTCAAATCATTAAAGACTCAATCCGATAAGATTACTTCAAAGGGAAAGCTCGTAGGCAATGGATCGGTGATGGAGAATTATGCCGGATGCGGTTCATCATGTAACAGTCATAACCTAGGGTGACACAGAACTAGCTCCAGTTCATTGATATAATGTGTAGGCATGTATTCTGAATATAGTCATACGTGCTTATGAAAAAGAACTTGCATGACATCTTTTGTCCTACCCTCCCGTGGCAGCGGGGTCCTTACGGAAACTAAGGGATATTAAGCCTCCTTTTAATAGAGAACCGGAACAAAGCATTAACACATAGTGAATACATGAACTCCTCAAACTACGGTCATCACCGGTAAGTATCTCGATTATTGTCACTTCGGGGTTAACGGGTCATAACACATAATAGGTGACTATAGACTTGCAACATAGGATCAAGAACACTCATATATTGATGAAAACATAATAGGTTCAGATCTGAAATCATGGCACCCGGGACCTAGTGACAAGCATTAAGCATAGCAAAGTCATAGCAACATCAATCTCAGAACATAGTGGACACTAGGGATCAAACCCTAACAAAACTAACTCGATTACATGATAGATCCCATCCAACCCATCACCGTCCAGCAAGCCTACGATGGAATTACTCACGCACGGCGGTGAGCATCATGAAATTGGTGATGGAGGATGGTTGATGATGACGATGGCGATGGATTCCCCTCTCCGGAGCCCCGAACGGACTCCAGATCAGCCCTCCCGAGAGGTTTTAGGGCTTAGCGGTGGCTCCGTATCGTAAAACGCGATGATTTCTTCTCTCTGATTTTTTTCTCCCCGAAACTCAATACATGGAGGTGGAGTTGGAGTCGGAGAGGCAACAGGGGGCCCACGAGGTAGGGGGCGCGTCCCCCACCAACGTGGCAAGGTGGTGGGCCCCCTGGCCTTCATCTTTGGCAGGTATTTTTCTTATTTTCTGAAAAGTGTCTCCGTGAAGTTTCAGGTCATTCTGAGAATGTTTGCTCCTGCACATAAATAAGACCATGGTAATTCTGCTGAAAACAGGGTCAGTCCGGGTTAGTTCCATTCAAATCATGCAAGTTAGAGTCCAAAACAAGGGCAAAAGTGTTTGGAAAACTAGATACGTTGGAGACGTATCAACTCCCCCAAGCTTAAACTTTTGCTTGTCCTCAAGCAATTCAGTTGACAAACTGAAAGTGATAAAGAAAAACTTTTACAAACTCTGTTTGCTCTTGTTGTTGTAAATATGTAAATCCAGCATTCAAGTTTTCAGCAAAGATTATAACTAACCACATTTGCAACGAATAGGTCTCAAGTTACTCATATCAATAGCATAATCAACTAGCGAGCCATATTAATAAAACTCGGATGACAACACTTTCTCAAAACAATCATAATATGATATAACAAGGTGGTATCTCGCTAGCCCTTTCTGAGACCACAAAACATAAATGCAGAGCACCTTTAAAGACCAAGGACTGACTAGACATTGTAATTCATGGTAAAAGATATTCATTCAAGTCATACTCAATGTAAACTAACAATAATGAATGCAAATGACAGCAGTGCTCTCCAACTGGTGCTTTTTAATAAGAGGATGATGACTCAGCATAAAAGTAAATAGATAGGCCCTTCGCAGAGGGAAGCAGGGATTTGTAGAGGTGCCAGAGCTCGGTCTTGAAACAGAGGTGAATAATATTTTGCGCGGTATACTTTCATTGTCAACATAACAACCAAGAGATGGCGATATCTTCCATGCTACACGCATTATAGGCGGTTCCCAAACAGAATGGTAAAGTTTATACTCCCCATTCCACAACAAGCATCAATCCATGGCTTGCTCGAAACAACGAGTGCCTCCAACTAACAAGAGTCCCAGGGGGAGTTTTGTTTGCAATTATTTTGATTTAGTTTGCATAAAGCATGGGACTGGGCATCCCGGTGACCAGCCATTTATCTCGTGAGTGAGGAGCGGAGTCCACTCCTCTTGAGAATAACCCGCCTAACATGGAAGATACAGACAGCCCTAGTTGATACATGAGCTATTCGAGCATACAAAACAGGATATTTATTTGAAGGTTTAGAGTTTGGCACATACAAATTTACTTGGAACGGCAGGTAGATACCGTATATAGGTAGGTATAGTGGACTCATGTGGAATAACTTTGGGGTTTAAGGGATTTGGATGCACAAGCAGTATTCCCGCTTAGTACAGGTGAAGGCTAGCAAAAGACTGGGAAGCGACTAGCTAGAGAGCGACAACAGTCATGAACATGCATTAAAATTAACCAACACTGAATGCAAGCATGAGTAGGATATAATCCACCATGAACATAAATATCGTGAAGGCTATGTTGATTTTGTTTCAACTACATGTGTGAACATGTGCCAAGTCGAGTCACTTAAATCATTCAGAGGAGGATACCACCCTATCATACCACATCATAACCATTTTAATAGCATGTTGGCACGCAAGGTAAACCATTATAACTCATAGCTAATCAAGCATGGTATAAGAAACTATGATCTCTAGTTGTCATTGCAAACATGTTTATTCATAATAGGCTGAATCAGGAATGATGAACTAATCATATTTACAAAAACATAAGAGGTCGAGTTCATACCAGCTTTTCTCATCTCAGCCAGTCCATCATATATCATCATAATTTCCTTTCACTTGCACGACCGAACGATGTGAATAATAATAATAGTGCATGTTGTTTAGTAGCACAGTAATATGATAGTGGTGGTAACAGCAACAAAAGTAAAGACAACAAAAGTAATGTTTTTGGTATTTTGTAGTGATTGTAACAGTAGCAGTGGGAAAGTAAATACGCGTAAACCAGTATATGGAAAACTCATAGGCACCGGATTAGTGATGGATAATTATGCCGGATGTGGTTCATCATGTAACAGTCATAACATAGGGTGACACAGAACTAGCTCCGGTTCGTCAATGTAATGTAGGCATGTATTCCGTATATAGTCATACGTCCTTATGGAAAAGAACTTGCATGGCATCTTTTGTCCTACCCTCCCGTGGCAGCGGGGTCCTATTGGAAACTAAGGGATATTAAGGCCTCCTTTTATTAGAGAACCGGAACAAAGAATTAACACATAGTGAATACATGAACTCCTCAAACTATGGTCATCACCGGGAGTGGTCCCGATTATTGTCACTTCGGGGTTGCCGGATCATAACACATAGTAGGTGACTATAGACTTGCAAGACAGGATCAAGAACTCACATATATTCATGAAAACATAATAGGTTCAGATCTGAAATCATGGCACTCAGGCCCTAGTGACAAGCATTAAGCATAGCAAAGTCATAGCAACATCAATCTGAGAACATAGTGGATACTAGGGATCAAACCCTAACAAAATTAACTCAACTACATGATAAATCTCATCCAACCCATCACCGTCCAGCAAGCCTACGATGGAATTACTCACGCACAGCGGTGAGCATCATGAAATTGGTGATGGAGGATGGTTGATGATGACGACGGTGACGAATCCCCCTCTCCGGAGCCCCGAACGGACTCCAAATCAGCCCTCCCGAGAGGTTTTAGGGCTTGGCGGCGGCTTCGTATCGTAAAACGCGATGATTTCTTCTCCCTGATTTTTTTCTCTCTGAAAGCAAATATATAGAGTTGGAGTTGGCGTCGGAGGGTTTCCAGGGAGTCCACGAGGTAGGGGGCGCGCCCTAGGGGGGGGGGCGCCCCCCACCCTCGTGGAAAGGGTGTGGGCCACCTGGTCTTCATATTTGGCGAGGATTTTTTATTATTTTTTCTAAGGTATTCCGTGGAGTTTCAGGACTTTCCGAGAATATTTGCTTTCTGCACATAAAACAACACCAAGGTAATTCTGCTGAAAACAGCGTCAGTCCAGGTTAGTTCCATTCAAATCATACAAGTTAGAGTCCAAAAAAGGGCAAAAGTGTTTGGAAAAGTAGATACGACGGAGACATATCAACTCCCCCAAGCTTAAACCCTTGCTTGTTGTCGGTGTAAAAAAAGAGGGGTACACTTTTTGTACCCCTATAACTGTGCACGAGCAGTCTGAGCCACGGGCACCACCACACCAAGCAAGGCAAGGGAGGTGAGCCAGGGTAAGACCGAAACTCAAGAGAACTAGAACAACGCCAAAGCCAAGACCACGAAGAGCAAAGGGGACGAAGCGGACTCCCCCGGCAAGATCCTTGCCGGGAGACTGTTCTAGCAGCCCAGGCAAGACCCTTGCCGCGGCGACTCGTCCCGTGCCTACGGAGCAAATCACCCTTGAGTCCACTGCCCCCAAAGGGCAAAGATTCGGGAGACATCCCCGTGGCGGCATGCAGATCTTTGTGAAGACAATCAAGATCAGATACGCACTAAGGAGACGACAACCCTTGGCGGGATCCCAGCCGAGGAAGACCACAAGGCCCCCGGCAAGCGCCTTGCCGGGGATGACAGCAGGCGCCCCGGCAAGGCCCTTACCGAGGACACCCGCAGGGCCACCATCAGGCCCATGCCGACTAAACCTCCACCACCGCATGCATGCAGCTGCCGACCCAACCAGCTAGGTAGGCACCTGCGTGGCGGCATGCAGATCTTTGTGAAGACCCACCACTGCGCCACCTCAGCTGCCTGCCTACCTACGTGGCATCGCAGGCGTCGTTGGCCAGGGCGCGTGTCGGCACAAGAAGGAGCGGCGACGGACGAGACAGGTTTCTCCCCCGTCCCCGATAAAGTAAGGACACCTAAGCAAGACGCATTAAATGCACCTTGTCATGTAATGCGAGGGATAACCTCGCATCACTGTACCCTTTCCACCTCCTATGTGCCACTGTGGCAACCCCTTTTTCTATAAAAGGAGGCCTGAGGCGACCAGAGGAAGGATTCTGCTTTTTTGGAGCTCCTCACGCCCCATAGCTAGCTCAAGAACACAGATATACAATCCACCAAAGCAGGAGTAGGGTTTTACGCATCCTCGCGGCCCGAACCTGGATAAACGAACTGTGTGCTACCTTTTAGATCCGCTCTTCTCACGACCCCATGCCCCGCTAATCGTAGTAGGGATTCTTGTGATCCCATAGGTGTCGTTCCCACCGACATCTGTGGCGCACCAGGTAGGGGGCGCAGTTGTGAGAATCGGCTTTAGCAGTTAGTTCGGCGCTTCTTCATCATCATGGCGCCCAAGAAGAAGACGACGGTGGCGGTTGGCCAGTCGGAAGCCGGAAAGCCCGTCCCGACGCGGGCGAGCAGCGGACCGGTCGCAGAAAGGACCCGGGGCGCTTCTCGCGAACACCAACACCATCCCAGCAGCCGGAGTTTGGGAGGCGGCGATGTTTGTGCGCTTGGTAACGGGCCACACGTCGCCAAATCCAAAGGCGGAGCCAATCCCTTCGCGGGTGGAGCGGAGCCTTCTAGGGTCATCGCCACCCCGCCCGAAGGCGACGCAAGGGCCTCCAAGACTCCCACGCCGGCGCCAACTGCGCACTCCTCCCAGGAAGCGCGCGACGAATGGAGTAATCACGCCGAAGATCCCGGGCGTCGCCACGGGAAGAGCCCCAAGCGCCACTCCCGGGACGTAGAAGACCTACCCACTCGCCGAGGCGCTGGTGAAAATAGCATGCGACTGCGGGCTCGTGATAGAGCTCCTTCTGACATGGTCAGAAGTCGAAGCGCGTCGCGATCCATGCAGGTTTCGCTGCCACCGACGCCAGCAGAGGCCCTGGCGCGCGCGCAGTTTCTCCTCGATTTTCCTCCCACTACGGGGAAACTTGACGAATGGAGAGCCACTATCCGAAGCCTTGTTGCGGTGGCCAACAAAGAAGAACCAAGTCCGGTGAGGCCCCCGGGTCAACGCTCCAATGGAGTCCCGTGGACCAGTGGCGGAAAAGCCGGCGGTGCTGCGACCATGGTGAATTCACCTCTTCCCCATCCGGTACCGCGGACGCCGGCTCGTTGCGACATCGCGGGCGACGACATCTCCATAGCATCGTCTGACCCGCGGACCCACTGTGACCAGCACCAAGTTCTTCGGGAACGAGCCCATGAAGACGCTCGAACCACTATCGAGCGCCGACGCGGAGCGCGCCACCAGTCAGACAGGCGAGCATGGCCTGCTGTGAACCACCTGGCCCCGGAGAGCCCTGGAGGCCTACCTTACGAGGTAGGCTGTCCGGCTTTTACCCGTGAGCTGCGGCAGTTCCAGTGGCCCACTCACCGCACCTTCAAACCTGACGTTGGCGAAAAGTACAATGGCAAGACTCACCCATCTGAGTTCCTCAGCATCTACACCATCGCGATGCAAGCCGCCGGAGCCCGCAACGATAAGGTGCTTGCGAATTACTTTCCATTGGCTCTTAAACCCAACGCCATGTCGTGGTTGATGCACTTGCCGGTAGACTCTATTTCCTCCTGGTCGGATTTGTGCCATGAGTTTGTGGGCGCCTTTACTGGAGGTCACCAAGCCCATGGCCAAGCAAGCGACCTGCATGTCATTCCCCAGAAGGGAGGCGAGAGTCTGCACAAGTATATACAGAGGTTTAGCCGGGTACAGTACAATATCCCTGATGTTCACCCTGCCGCCATCATCAGCGCATTCCATCAGAACGTGCGTAACCACAAGATGCGCGAAGAACTGGCAATGAACAAGGTGAAAGATGTGGCAGAACTCTATGTTCTTGCTGACAGATGTGCCCGAGCTGAAGAGGGAAGGAAGTACCCCGGCGAAGATGCTGGCGTGGAAACCGACTCCTCAGATGAGGATACTGCCGCCCCGGTGAAGAAAGGCCGGCGCCGCAATAGGAAGCGCAAAGGTAAGGTTGTGCTTGCCGTCGAGGGATCTGACGACGCCGACTCCGCCAAGAAAACCAAGGCAGATGACCCCGGCAAGGAAATTGCCGGATGTGTCACCTGCCGGGCCTTGGCGGCTGCCGAGAAGCCAGGAAACTCCCACAAGCAATACTACAAGATCCATCGCACCAAAGGCCATGATCTCCAGAACTGCCGATAGGTTGAGCTCCTTGCTGAGAAGCAGAGGGCTGAATATGAGAGGCGGGACAAGGAGAAAGGCCAGGACGGTGTTGAGGGGTCCGGCAAGAGGCATAACGGCCAGGCGGGCCGTCGCGGCAAAGATAAACAGCAGGAAAGGCCCGCCAGGGGCCGTGACAAAAAGCCAGAAGATGATGATCACAAAGAGGACGATGAGTCTGGTGACCAAGAATTTTAGAAAGCTACAGAGGCCATGTGCGTCGATGGCGGCGCCTCGCTGCATACCTCTCACCGCTAGCTTAAACAGTGGGCGCGTGAGATTACAGCGGTGGAACCGTCGTTTGATGCCTAAAGGCCGCTGAAGTGGTCCAGCACACCTATCATTTTTGACACTGAGGATCACCCTGATCGCACTACTGCAGTTGGGTGGTTGCCATTGTTGGTTTCACCAACAATACGAAACCTCAAGGTGACAAAGATGCTAGTCGATGGCGGGGCCGGTCTGAACTTAATCTCGCCTGCCGTGATCGAGAAATTGCAGATTCCTGATGAAGACCTCGAAGAGATGGGCACATTTCAGGGGGTCAACCCGGGAAGAAGTCAACCAAAGGGAAAGGTCACGTTGCCCGTGACTTTTGGGAGTGATCTGAACTACAGGACAGAAAGGATTGTGTTCGACGTTGCCAAGATCCCCTTGCCTTACAACGGGATCCTTGGCCGCCCACTGCTGGCCAAGTTCATGGCGGCGTCGCATTACGCCTACAACACCCTGAAGATGCTGGGGCCTGTGACGATCATCACAGTCCCATCAGACAAGAAGGATGCGCTAATTTGTGCTGACCAACTCTACCAACAAGCAGTTGCAGCAGCCGCCACTGCTAAGGCGCTCGCTCCTACCACTGGAGCCCCGGGAAGGCGAAAGAAGAAGATCGGTGAGACCTCAGGCACCCACTCCGGCAAGCGCACCTCTTCGGAGTGTAGCGCTCCCGTCAAGGACGTGCCAGAGAGCTCTGCCGACAGAAACAAGAAGTCCAGGGCCACACCACTGGGAACCAAGAAGGTTTCTATCAAGGAGGACGGCACGGGAGGGGCTTTTACCATAAGCTCCACCCTTGATGACAAATAGGAAGACGCGCTCGTCACCTTCCTGCGGGCGAATGTCGATGTGTTTGCATGGCAAGCATCCGACATCCCCGGCGTTCCTAGGGAGGTGATTGAGCACCACCTTGCTGTCTGTCCTCATGCGCGGCTCGTCAAGCAGAAGGTCAGAAAGCAAGCTTTGGAACGACAAGAGTTCATCACAGAGGAGATCCGGAAACTGGAAGTAGCGGGTTTGGTAAGAGGAGTGCTCCATCCAACATGGTTGGCCAATCCGGTGGTAGTGCGCAAGGCAAATGGGAAGTGGAGGCTGTGTATTGATTACACAGATATTAATAAGGCTTGTCCCAAAGACCCCTTCCCATTGCCGCGCATCGACCAGATTGTTGACTCCACAGCTGGGTGTGATCTGTTGTCATTCCTTGATGCCTACTCCGGCTACCACCAGATCTTCATGACAAGGGAAGATGAAGAGAAAACGGCATTCATCACCCCATGTGGTACGTATTGCTTTATACGGATGCCTTTCGGGTTGAAGAGTGCTGGTTCAACGTTTGCAAGGGCGGTCCAGATTGGTTTTGAACCCCAGCTCCATAGAAATATGGAAGCTTATATGGATGATATAGTGGTCAAAACCAAGAACAGGGCAACCCTCATATCAGATTTACAAGAAACATTTGCAAACCTATGCAATATCAATCTCAAGCTGAACCCTGAGAAGTGCATCTTCGGCGTCCCGTCTGGCAAGCTTCTCGGGTTCTTTGTGTCACAGTGTGGGATAGAGGCCAATCCGGACAAGATCAAAGCTATAGAGAAGATTGAAGCGCCCAAGCGAGTCAAGTGTAAGTGCATATAGTGCCACCCCTAGTTGGTTTTGGAGTATTGACGACAAACCTAGTTGAGGGACTAATGTGTTTGTGAGAATTGCAGGATAACACAGGTAGAAGTCCCTCATTGATTCGGTTTTCCTACCAGAGATGACCCCTAAAAATGTATGAAGACATTTATGTCAAAGGTGGTATATGAAGATATTCTCATTGAAGACTATGACAAGAGAAGACATCGCATGAAGCCTATGGAGCTCGAAGACTTAGATCTTTTGTAGTTCTTTTTCTTCTCTGTTGAGTCATAGGAACCACCGTACTGTTAAGTGGGGTCCAAGAGAACCAGTCAGAATGACTGAAGTGATGCTTAACCAAAACCTATATCTTCGAGTGAAGACTATGAGAGCGGATCTTTTCCAGAGTCGGACAAGTCAGCTTTGCTTGTAGCTCAAGTAAAGTTGTCATGTGAGTTTGAAATCTGACCGTTGGAACACGTGTCAGTTCCTTAGTGACCCAGGGTCATTTCGGACAAATCAGGTCGGGTTGCCTAGTGGCTATAAATAGCCCACCCCCTACAACCATAAATGGTTGGCTGCTCAGAGTTAGAGTACGGCTTTTGTCGTTTGAGAGCAACCCACCTCGAAGCCTTTGAGAGAGAATTCCTTGCAAGGATAAAGCCCTAACCACCCAGAGCCAAAGAGTGTTAGGCATCACTTAAGTCTTCTTGTCTGTGTGATCTGAAGACTTATTACACTTGAGGACTGTGAATCCTCCAGCCGGTTAGGCGTCGCGTTTTGAGCATCCAAGAGACATTGTGGATTGCCGGTGAACGAAGTCTGTGAAGGTTTGGGAGTCTACCTTGAAGACTTACCAGAGTGATTGGGCGAGGTCTATGTGACCTTAGCTCAAGGGGAATATGGTGAGGACTGGGTGTCCTGAGCTACGTGTTCAGGACTGGGTGTCCGGGACTGTGTGTCCTAAGGTTTAAATACCTAGGCGCCCTAACCAGACGTACAGTTGTCACAGCAACTGGAACTGGTCCAACAAATCATTGTCTTCAACGAGTCACTGGTTTCATCCTTCCCTTCCCTTTACTTACTGTTGGTCCTTGTGAAGTCATTGTATGATTGCACTATCTTTTGTCTGTTTAGCTTCATAATATCTTCCTACCTGATCCTCACTACATTGCTGCTATTAGTCATTATCTTTCACTTCATTGAATACTTGACTATGGTTTGCCTAGTGTAGTCTACCTTCCGCTGCATGGTAATAGGTTTATTTCTATCGTTTGTCTTCGAAACTTCCACGTTTTGAATACTTTCATAAAAATCGCCTATTCACCCCCGCTCTAGTCGATATAACGCACTTTCAATTGGTATCAGAGCAAGGTACTCCCTTGTTCTGTGTGATTCGGTTTAACCACCTGGAGTTTTAGCTATGTTGACTGCAGGGATAATTAAAGTCTCCGCTGCGTGCCCCGTCTTAGATGGAACTGAATATCCCTACTGGAAGAATAAGATGCGCATGCATCTTGAAGCCATTGACGTCGACCTATGGTATGTCATCAAGAACGACGTTCCCAAGGATGGAGAAGGTGTCACTGCTGCTGATGTCAAGAAGTTCATTCAACTGGACTCTACTGCCAAGAATATCATCTATGGTCATCTGACCAAAGGACAATATGGCCATGTGAGTGCTTTGGAAACATCTAAGCTAGTCTAGGACTGGCTCTCCAAGGTCAACGAAGGCGTCTCAACCCAGAGAGATCAGAGAATCAGTGTCCTTCGCAACCTCTTCAACCGCTTCAAGCGAAATGACAATGAGAATGTCCAGCTCACGTTTGATCGACTCACTGACATCACAAATGAGCTTCAAGCCCTCGGCGCTACTGAGATCACCAAGCATGAAGTCGTCAAGACACTACTGAGATCACTTGACAGTTCGTTTGACACCCTAGCCCTGATGATTCAAGAATGTCCTGATTTCAAGACACTCGATCCATCTGACATGCTTGAGAGGCTCAACACACATGAGTTTCAGCTGTCTGAGAAAAGAGATATCTACGGTCCAAACTATGGGCGAACTCGTGCCTTGAAGGCAAAAGCTGTCTCCTCATCTGAAGAAGAATCTGATAGCAGTTCTGATGATCCTGAAGACATTGGAAAGGAACTTGCTATGCTTGTTAAGAAGTTCCGAAAATTCACCAAGAAGAAAGGTTTCAGAAAGTCTTCACGATCAAGCTCAAGGAATGATGAAGCTTCTGCTCATGACTACAAGAAGAAAACATGTCACAAGTGCAAGAAACCTGGCCACTTCATCTCTGAGTGTCCGCAGTGGGACAATGAGAAAAAAAAGAGGAAGAAGAGCAAGGAATATGACTCTGACGACAAGAAGAAGAAGAAATACTCAAAGTCTTCTTCCAAGTCTTCCTCAAAGTCTTCATCACACAAGAAGAGCTCATCTGGCAAGGCACGTATATTTGTTGGCAAGGAAATGGATTCAGAGGAGGAGTCCGCTTCTGAGGAGGCGGAGGTGGAGTGTGAGGAGGAGTCTGATTCTGGCGTTGCAAGTCTGGCTACAACATACGTTGCCAAGTCCATCTTCAACACTGAAGACAATGACTTCATCACCGACACCGATGCACATGACAAGGACTACTCCGCTCCTACCTACTGCTTCATGGCACGCGGTGCCAAGGTAAACACACGCACTACTCACTATCAAACATCTAGTGAAGATGACTCTGATTGTGGTTCAAGACCCAGCTACAAAACACTTGCTAAAATTGCAACTGAACAACAGAAAGCTATGGAACATATTCAAAAACAATTAGACAAAAGCGATGATCTATTAGGCACTGAAATGACTCGATCTGAGTCCTTAATTGAAGACATAAAAATCTTCACGTTAAGTATGAGGAACTTGAAAGTCGTCATGAAACGCTCTCAACAACTCATGAAAAGCTTTCCTATGATTATCTTCAAAGGAAGCAAGATCTTGAGAAATTGAGAGCGGCTCATGAAGATCTTCAAAAGGAAAATGAGTCACTTCGCCCCGAACAGATCAGTTCCGCTCAGGAAGGATTTGAACCACCATGTCTTAAATGCATTGAGCGTGATAATGCTGCTTCTGTTGCTGAATGTTCTACTGCTGCTACTGTTGCAATATCTTCAACTGTTGATGTGGGAACTAACCCCTCTGCTGAGGATACCACTGGTATTGCTGATGAGAATGCTAGGTTGAAGACATTGCTTGAAACAGGGATGTACAAAAGTCTTAAAGGGCATCAGACACTATGTGATGTCCTCAAAAGGAAGATCCTGAACCGAAACCGAGGAAAGAGGGTGTTGGGTTCGTAAGGAAAATGAATGTTGATGGCTCTTACTGGAAACCTGAGCAGTACCCCAAAACCACATGGGTTGCTGCAAAGGAACCTTCAGCAGACCCATCCAATCTATCTGGCTTCACTTGTGCTAACCCCATTGTCATTGATGAATCCTTTGATGCAAACTATAAACTGTTTAAGAATCAGAATGGTGAAGTGTTTGCCAGGTATATTGGTACTAACTACAGGAATGGGCCGCCTATGAAGAAGATCTGGGTGCTGAAAAAGTGTTTGGAAAATCTTCCTGTGAATGTCATCATGACACCACAGGTGAAGAAGACAAACCCCAGACCACAGGCTTCATACAGTCCAAAGGCTTCATACAAACCGAGGACTCATCTGAGTCGCACTAACGCAAATGTTTTGCAGGGAAATCATACTCAGGCCTATGAATATGAGCGCGGTTCATTAAACCGCCATGTCCATAAGACCAAGAACTATTCTGCTTATTCTTATGAGTACTATTGTCCACCTGCAAGACTTTTTGCTAGGGCTCCAAAGCCAAAGTTCTCAGACGCTGCACTTAGACTTATTGCTTCTAAGCCACCCTTGAAGATGTGGGTGGCTAAGAAAGCTTAACTCTCTTTTGCAGGGAAGGGTCTCCAGCAGAAAATCAAAATCGTCTGACGCTATTGCTGGGGACCTTAAACATCTTGTAGGGTGCAAAATCAAATGCCCGAATGGTCTTACTATGTACTTCGTTCCTGAATCGCTTGCTACTCTCCCTATCAGTCCTAATCTGGATCTAAGCTTTCATAACCCACTGTTCGTCAAATGTGTTTGCTTCACAATTCTCTTCGTGAAGCCTATCCCCCTAATTGCACTGTAGGGTACGACACCAGTGTCTTCAGAATGGATTATTGATAGTGGGTGTACCAATCACATGACTGGCAAAAGAAGCCTTCTTATGGACTCAACCTTACGTCCATCCGACAAGAGTCACATCACATTTGCTGACACTGGTAAAAGTAAGGTATTGGGTCTAGGTAGAGTTGCAATCTCAAAGGATCAACACATGGATAAAGTCATGCTTGTTGAATCCCTTGGCTTCAACTTAATGTCTGCCTCAATGCTTTGCGATTTGAACATGATCGTAATGTTTGGAAAATATCATTGCCTTGTTCTAATGGAATCTGACAAGTCTCTAGTGTTTGAAGGGTATCAAAAAGATCATTTGTACGTGGTAGATTTCTCAGCAGGACCACAGCTTGCCGTATGTCTTCTAGCAAAAGCTTCAGAATGCTGGCTCTGGCATCAGAGGCTAGGGAATGCTGGCATGAGGAACCTCCACACCCTTGCAAAGAAGAAGCATGTCATAGGCATCGAGGGCGTCAAGTTCAAGAAAGATCACTTATGCGGTGCCTGTGAAGCAAGAAAGATGACAAGGGCCAAACATCCCTCGAAGACAATCATGACAACGACTCGACCCTTCGAACTGCTCCACATGGATCTTTTCGGTCCCACTCATTACTCAACTCTTACTACTACTGCTTGTCTCTATGGCTTTGTCATTGTTGATGATTATTCTAGATATACTTGGGTGCACATAATCCTCTACAAGACTGAAGTGCAGGATGTCTTCAGACGCTTCGCCAATCGAGAAATGAACAACTATGGCGCCAAGATAAAGCACATCAGAAGTGACAATGGCACTAAATTCAAGAACACTGGCCTTGATACATATCTTGATACTTTGGGCATCACACATGAATTCTCAGCTCTGTACACGCCACAGCAGAATGGCGTCGTCGAACACAAGAACAGAACACTCATTGAGATGGCTCGAACGATGCTAGATGAATACAAGACTCCAAGGAAATTCTGGCCTGAAGCCATTGATACTGCATGCCATACAATCAATCGTGTTTATCTTCACAAGCTTCTGAACAAGACATCTTATGAGCTCCTTACTGGAAAGAAGCCAAATGTCAGTTACTTCAGAGTATTTGGAGCCAGGTGCTGGATCAAGGACCCACATCACACTTCAAAATTTGCACCAAAAGCACATGAGGGTTTTATGCTTGGATATGGAAAGGATTCGCACTCCTACAGAGTCTTCAATCTCTTTCATTATAAAGTGGTTGAAACAGTGGATGTGCGGTTCGATGAGACTAAGGGTTCACAAAGAGAGCACCTGCCAAATGTGCTAGATGAAGTTCCATCCAGTGAATCAATCAAACTAATGGGAACTGGAGAAATCATACCCTCTGAAGCTCAACCTGAAGAGGAACTTATCATCTCCGCACCTGATCAACCTGAAGACAATGCTCAGCCTAAAGACAATACCTCTAACAATGACAATGATCAGCAAGAGCAAAATCTTCGCCCTGTACATCCTCGTGTTGCCAATGAAGTGCAGATTGAAAGAATAATTGATAGCATCAATGCACCCGGTCCGCTCACTCGTTCAAGGGCAACACAGCTAGCAAATTTCTGTGGGCACTTTGCATTCGTCTCAATAACAGAACCCAAGAAAGTTGATGAAGCCTTCATGGAACCTGAATGGATTCAAGCTATGCAAGAAGAGCTTCAACAGTTTGAGCTGAATAATGTATGGGAACTGGTTAAGCGTCCTGATCCTCGGAAGCACAACATAATAGGCACCAAATGGATATACCGCAACAAGCAATGTGAGCATGGTCAAGTTGTCAGAAACAAAGCTCGTCTCGTTGCTCAAGGATATACTCAAGTGGAAGGAATTGACTTCGATGAAACATTTGCTCCTGTGGCTCGACTTGAAGCCATACGCATACTGCTGGCCTATGCAAATCATCATAACATACTTCTATATCTAATGGATGTGAAGAGCGCTTTTATCAGTGGCAAGATTGAAGAAGAAGTGTATGTTGCACAACCGCCTGGCTTTGAAGATCCAAAACATCCTGACATGGTATACAAGCTCAACAAGGCACTGTATGGACTCAAACAAGCCCCTCGGGCTTGGTATGACACACTCAAATACTTCCTGAAGAGCAAAGGCTTCATACCTGGTTCCCTCGACCCCACTCTCTTCACGAAGACATATGATGGTGAACTGTTTGTGTGCCAAATATATGTGGATAACATCATCTTCGGCTGCACCAATCAGAAGTACAGTGGAGAGTTTGGATATATGATGCAAGAGCAATATCAGATGTCCATGATGGGAGAGTTGAAGTTCTTCCTCGGTCTTCAAATACGACAGCAACGCAACGACATCTTCATATCTCAAGAGAAGTATCCCAAAGATTGCCTGAAGAAGTTTGGTATGCAAGACTGCAAAGGCTTCACGACGCCAATGCCAGCCAAACATCATCTGGGTCCCGACGATAATGGTAAAGAGTTTGATCAAAAGGTATACCACTCCATTACTTTATCTATGTGCATCTAGGCCAGATATTATGCTTAGTGTTTGCATGTGTGCTCGATTCTAAGCGGCACCAAAGGAGTCGCATCACTTAGCTGTGAAGCGAATTCTTCGATATTTGGCTCACACCCCAACTCTAGGATTATGGTATCCAAAGGGCTCAGAGTTTGATCTGGTTGGATTCTCGGATGTTGATTATGCTTGTGACTGTTGGGTAACGTAGCAATAATTCAAAATTTTCTACGTATCACCAAGATCAATCTATGGAGTCAACTAGCAATGAGGGAGGAGTGGATCTACATACCCTTGTAGATCGCGCGCGGAAGCGTTCAAGAGAACAGGGTTGATGGAGTCGTACTCGTCGTGATCCAAATCACCGATGATCCTAGCGCCGAACGGACGGCACCTCCGTGTTCAACACACGTACGGAGCAGCGACGTCTCCTCCTTCTTGATCCAGCAAGGGGGGAGGAGAGGTTGATGGAGATCCAGCAGCACGACAGCGTGGTGGTGGAAGTAGCGGGATTCCAACAGGGCTTCGCCAAGCGCTGTGGGAGGAGGGAGATGTGTCATGGGAGGGAGAGGGAGGCGCCAGGGCTTAGGTGTGGCTGCCCTCCCTTCCCCCACTATATATAGGGTCAAGGGAGAGGGGGGGCGCAGCCTTGGCCCTTCCTCCAAGGAAGGGTGCGGCCAGGGAGGAGTCCATCCTCCCCAAGGCACCTAGGAGGTGCCTTCCCCCTTTAGGACTCTTCCTTTCCCTTATCTCTTGGCACCTGGGCCTCTTGGGGCTGGTGCCCTTGGCCCATATAGGCCAAGGCGCACACCCTTACAGCCCATGTGGCCCCTCGGGGTAGGTGGACCCCCTTGGTGGACCCCCGGACCCCTTTCGGCACTCCCGGTACAATACCGATAATGCGCGAAACTTTTCCGGCGACCAAAACAAGACTTCCCATTTATAAATCTTTACCTTTGGAACTCCTCGTGATGTCCGGGATCTCATCCGGGACTCCAAACAACTTTCGGGTTACCGCATACTAATATCTCTATAACCCTAGCGTCACCGAACCTTAAGTGTGTAGACCCTACGGGTTCGGGAGACATGCAGACATGACCGAGATGACTCTCCGGTCAATAACCAACAGTGGGATCTGGATACCCATGTTGGCTCCCACATGTTCCACGATGATCTCATCGGATGAACCATGATGTCAAGGACTTAATCAATCCCGTATACAATTCCCTTTGTCTAGCGGTACGATACTTGCCGGCAATAAGGGATTGTTTCTCGAGAAAAAGTTTCTCTCGAAAGAATTGAGTGGGAGGATGGTGGAGACTTGATGAGGTTATTGAACCGTCTCTTCAACTAGTGTGTGGCAGGGCACAGGGAGTTGTTCCTGTGGCACCTACACCAATTGAAGTGGAAGCTTATGATAGTGATCATGAAACTTCAGATCAAGTCACTACCAAACCTCGTGGGATGACAAGGATGCGTACTACTTTAGAGTGGTACGTAATCCTGTTTTGGAAGTCATGTTGCTAGACAACAATGAACCTACGAGCTATGGAGAAGCGATGGTGGGCCCGGATTCCGATAAATGGCTCGAGGCCATAAAATCCGAGAGAGGATCCATGTATGGAAACAAAGAGTAGACTTTGATAGAACAGCTCGATGGTCGTGAGGCTATTGAGTACAGATGGATTTTAAAAGTAAGACAAACAATGATGGTAACTGTCACCATTAAGAAAGCTCGACTTGTCGTTAAGATGTTTTTCGACAAGTTCAAGGAGTTGACTACGATGAGACTTTCTCACTCGTAGCGATGCTAAGAGTCTATTGGAATTATATTAGCGATTATTGCATTATTTATGAAATCTTGCAGATAGGATGTCAAAACATTGTTTCCTCGATGTTTTTTTGAGGAAAGGTTGTATGTGATACAAACCGGAAGGTTTTGTCAATCCTGAAAGATGCTAATAAGTATGCAAAGCTCCAGCAATCCTTCTAAGGACTGGAGTAAGTATCTCGGAGTTGGAATGTATGCTTCGATGAGATGATCAAAGATTTTGGGTGTATACAAAGTTTATGAGAAACTTGTATTTCCAAAGAAGTGAGTGGGAGCACTATAGAATTTCTGATGAGTATATGTCGTTGACGTATTGTGGATCAGAAATGATGTAGAATTTCTGGAAAGCATATAGGGTTATTTGGAAAGTGTTTTTCAATGGAAAGCCTGGATTAAGCTACTTGAACATTGAGCATCAAGAGCTATAAGGATAGATCAAAACTCTTAATGGTACTTTCAAATGAGCACATACCTTGACATGATCTTGAAGGTGTTCAAGATGGATCAGTCAAAGAAGGAGTTCTTACCTGAGTTGTAAGGTATGAAGTTAAGACTTAAAGCTCGACCACGGCAGAATAGAGAGAAAGGACGAAGGTCGTCCCCTATGCTTAAGACATACGCTCTACAGTATGCTATGCTGTGTACCGCACCTGAAATGTGCCTTGCCATGAGTCAGTCAAGGGGTACAAGAGTGATCTAAGAATGAATCACAAGACAGCGGTCAAAGTTATCCTTAGTAACTAGTGGACTAAGGAATTTTCTCGATTATGGAGGTGGTAAAATAGTTCGTCGTAAAGGGTTATGCTGACCCAAACTTTGACACTAATCCAGATTATTCTGAGTAGTAAAATGGATTCGTATAGTAGAACAGTTATTTGGAATAGCTCCAAATGTAGCGTAGTAGTTGCATCTACAAGATGACATAGAAATTTGCGAAGTACATACGGATCTGAAAGATTCAGACCTGTTGACTATAACATCTCTCACAAGCATAACATGTTCAAACCCAGAACTCCTCGAGTGTATATCACATGGTAATGTGAACTAGATTATTGACTCTAGTAAACTCTTTGGGTGTTAGTCACATGGGGATGTGACCTTGAGTGTTAATCACATATCGATGTGAACTGGATTATTGACTCTAATGCAAGTGGGAGACTGTTGGAAATATGCCCTAGAGGCAATAATAAATTAGTTATTATTATATTTCCTTGTTCATGATAATCATTTATTATCCATGCTAGAATTGTATTGATAGGAAACTCAGATACATGTGTGGATACATAGACAACACCATGTCCCTAGTAAGCCTCTAGTTGACTAGCTCGTTGATCAATAGATGGTTACGGTTTCCTGACCATGGACATTGGATGTCATTGATAACGGGATCACATAATTAGGAGAATGATGTGATGGACAAAGACCCAATCCTAAGCCTAGCACAAGATCATGTAGTTCGTATGCTAAAGCTTTTCTAATGTCAAGTATCATTTCCTTAGACCATGAGATTGTGCAACTCCCGGATACCGTAGGAGTGCTTTGGGTGTGCCAAACATCACAACGTAACTGGGTGGCTATAAAGGTACACTAAAGGTATCTCCGAAAGTGTCTGTTGGGTTGGCACGAATCGAGACTGGGATTTGTCACTCCGTGTAAACGGAGAGGTATCTCTGGGCCCACTCGGTAGGACATCATCATAATGTGCACAATGTGATCAAGGAGTTGATCACGGGATGATGTGTTACGAAACGAGTAAAGAGACTTGCCGATAACGAGATTGAACAAGGTATCGGGATGCCGATGATCGAATCTCGGGCAAGTATCGTACCGCTAGACAAAGGGAATTGTATATGGGATTGATTAAGTCCTTGACATCGTGGTTCATCCGATGAGATCATCGTGGAATATGTGGGAGCCAACATGGGTATCCAGATCCCGCTGTTGGTTATTGACCGGAGAGTCATCTCGGTCATGTCTGCATGTCTCCCGAACCCGTAGGGTCTACACACTTAAGGTTCGGTGACGCTAGGGTTATAGAGATATTAGTATGTGGTAACCCGAAAGTTGTTCGGAGTCCCGGATGAGATACCGGACGTCACGAGGAGTTCCGGAATGGTCCGGAGGTAAAGATTTATATATGGGAAGTCTTGTTTTGGTCGCTGGAAAAGTTTCGCGCATTATCGGTATTGTACCGGGAGTGCCGAAAGGGGTCCGGGGGTCCACCAAGGGGGTCCAC
Organism: Triticum aestivum; assembly: GCF_018294505.1. NCBI lineage: Eukaryota > Viridiplantae > Streptophyta > Magnoliopsida > Poales > Poaceae > Triticum > Triticum aestivum. Next base: position 550,976,362 of record NC_057809.1, on the reverse strand, counting down.
CTGCCCCGGGGGGGCACATGGGCTGTAGGGGTGTGCGCCTTGGCCTATATGGGCCAAGGGCACCAGCCCCAAGAGGCCCATGCGCCAAGAGATGAGGGAAAGAAAGAGTCCTAAAGGGGGAAGGCACCTCCTAGGTGCCTTGGGGAGGATGGACTCCTCCCTGGCCGCACCCTTCCTTGGAGGAAGGGCCAAGGCTGCGCCCCCCTCTCCCTTGGCCCTATATATAGTGGGGAGAAGGGAGGGCAGCCATACCTAAGCCCTGGCGCCTCCCTCTCCCTCCCATGACACATCTCCCTCCTCTCGCAGCGCTTGGCGAAGCCCTATTGGAATCCCGCTACTTCCACCACCACACCGTCGTGCTGCTGGATCTCCATCAACCTCTCCTTCCCCCTTGCTGGATCAAGAAGGAGGAGACGTCGCTGCTCCGTACGTGTGTTGAACGCGGAGGTGCCGTCCGTTCGGTGCTAGGATCATCGGTGATTTGGATCACGACGAGTACGACTCCATCAACCCCGTTCTCTTGAACGCTTCCGCGCACGATCTACAAGGGTATGTAGATCCACTCCTCCCTCGTTGCTAGATGACTCCATAGATAGATCTTGGTGACATGTAGGAAAATTTTGAATTTATGCTACGTTCCCCAACAAATACATTAATGTGGAATTTGACTTCGGAGCGCCACGATAATTGTGCACCGTGTCTGGGTCTAATACGTCCTATACGGTGGGTAACGCCACCACCAAAGGTTCTGTTCGAAGTGTTTCACTCATCGCGTTACATTTGCTATGTCTTCACATTTGGTTTGGCTTCAATCTCAACATGTCTTCATGATTATCTTCACTATGTTGAATATATATATATATATATATATATATATATATATATATATATATATATACACTAGTGTTCTGTCCTCTACAGCATTCACTTATAGCTATGTCTTGTTGAATCATTTGAACTAAGTGAATGTGATCGGACCCTAACCTCTCTATGCTTTCTATCTCAAACTCTATCTCTCCAAATCATATGCATTCTATTGAAACTGTCGAATGTCTTCTCTGCGTCCTTGTCAGCAGAAGATACAGAGACAAACATTAAGTCCGTTTTCAATGCTCATTCCTTCACCTGAAACCCGAAGAAGTGGGAACGACCACCCGATAATCCAGGCGTGCGTGGGACGTGGAACAACCTCCGACATGCTGCATGATGGCCACGTGTTCCTCAGATGTGAATCTCCAGGGGCACTTGTGTAATAACACCGAGCCGCCCCTGTACCTATAAATACATGCCTCACCGCAGTCATTATCTCTTCTTCCACTCTCGCACAAACCCTAGCGCCACCGCTAGCCCTCGACGACGCCGGCGACGAAGCGCTTCGCTGCCGCAACCTCTCCGACGCCGTCTTCACGTCGACCGCGGACATCGTCTTCTCCGTCGTCGCTGTAGGCGTCCTCCGTCGCCAAGTTAGGGCACGGACGATCGAACTGCTCGGCCTCCTCTTCCATTATGTCTAGCAGTTCTTCGTGTGGTAAATAAAACTTCCTTTTTACGGCCCCCTTGATCCTATAGCTTTATCACTTTCTACCACAAACAGTTTCTATTCACACAAGTTGGATCTCTTTCATACTGCATCTCATAACATGCCTAGTATATTCACTTATGCTTCACAAAGTAGTTAGATTCCTCACTTGTACTGATCTCTGGATTCGTACAAATCTGGAACCAACTCCTTATCTATGAGTGAATGTCTTCGCGCGATGAGGTCAATGTCTTCTGAACTTATTTATCTTCAAAATCTTCTGAGAATGCATATGACCTCTTCCCCTTCCCTCGCACCTTAATGCTGTCACAGGTACATGTCCGTGGGAGAATCCCTTGGTTCTCATAGTCTGCATTCATTTGCAGAATTCTTACAACATCATATAAATTCTCCCGAAGCCAGTTCCTGTTTGTCCAGCAAGCGAAAACCTTTGAAGCCTTTGAACGTATTGAAGCCTTTCAGTTTAAAATTCATGGCTTCAGAGAAATCTGCAAGGAAGGGAGGCACACAGCATCGTGGCAGAACATCAAGAGATCTGCCTGATGACCTCTCAGAACTTTACAAGACAGATCCAGAAGAGGATTATAATCAGCGCAAGACCCGAATCCAGTAGATTCGAAGATATTGGGCAGAACAATGGTTCAAATACCGGTTTGTGACCCAAGAATATGCTGAGAAAAATGCCATCAAGCGACCGTGGGGAGACATCCTATACAAGAATCTTCAACCCAGGTCCAGAGAAGAAGCCATTGAACAAGGCTTCTATCCCTGCATGGTCCGTGGGCCACTGCCTGCAGATGCACACCCATCATCACTACTATGGTGCCATGATGACAATCTGTTCAAGCGCAACTTCCAGTTTGCCAAGAACTCAGCGAAGCAGAACAAGAAGTCTTTGGGATTAGACTTCAACCCTGGTCCCTCTGCTCCCCGTGCCGATGGAACTCGGGAAGCTGAACCCAATCTTCTTGGGCCCTTCTACAACCTTGAAGGTCTCATCACCCATATCATGGTTCAAGCGACTGTTGTGAATGAGCCTGCAGATGATGCTGACTCAGATGAAGCGCCTGCAACGCCGAAGCCAAAGAAACTGAAGCAGCCAAAAGCTTCCAAGCCTGCCTCTGCACCAAAAATCTCACGGGCGAAGCCATTGGCCACTGCACCTCCTGAAGATAGTGTGTAGTCTGAAGATTTGTCACGCATCTCCAAGCCCCAGAAGGTTAAGATGCCTCTGCCACACACCGGCCAAGAACTGACAGCTGCTGCCATTCTGCGCAACGATGCCATCGATCTGTCCAGTGATGAAGATCTTGCTGATGATGCTCTTGAGCAACTGATCAAGAGCAAAGAAGAAGCAGAAATCTTCAACGATCTGCCTCTCTTTGACGTGGCAATCATCCACAACTTCATTGATGAGTGGTTTGAAACGCCCAACCTCAGCTTCAAAGACCCGCAACTTCCCATTGGTCTCAGTGTCGCCTTCCATGGCGCCATTGCTTCAGAGCTAGCTCTAGCTCAGCGCATTGTCGAACTGAAGCAAAAGATCGACTATGAAAAAGCTTAGTTCAAGAAGCATATGGCCAAGCTCAGCGTACAAGAGGTCAAGAACTTCAAGATCATGCTTCACGAGCTTAAAGAATCCTTTCTTAAGAAGCGTGAATAACCTCAAGGTTCTCGTGAGCGCATGAAGAGCCTGGCTGACAAGTGTGTGCAAGGCTACAACGAGGCTGAGAAGCGTAAGGCCCTTGGGCGTCCGGGCATTGAACCCAAGATGGCTGCAAAGCAGAAGAAGAAGCCCATTGTGGCCGAACCCAATGCACCAAGGCAGGAAGCAGATCCCATTGTCTTCCCAACTAGCATGACTGGCTCGAAGCCAAAGGCCAGGTCAACCGCTTCAGAACTGAAGAAGACGAGGACTGCTGAGGCTGAAGCCAGAAAGAGGAAACATCCTGAAGCCTCTGCTACTGCTCCCTCCAAGAAGAAGCGGAAGACCAAGAAAGAACGGGTTGCTCCCACAGAGCCCTTGATTGTTGAACCCATCTCCATGGTTTGCCCTGACGCTGAACATCAAGAGCGTCAACTGACTATCCATGAGCCTGCTTTCATAGAGGCTCATGAAGCTAAAGACTTTCCAGCAGCTGATCCCATCGCTGCTGAAGACATTGGTCACCATGACCATGTTGAAGATGATGCAGTTCTTCCTCAGCTCGAGCACCAAGAGGTATCATCGCCTGTGCTAACGCACAGCGAACTCATCAGCATTGGTCGTCCTCTGACGCCAATTGCTTAGGATGCATCATGGGCTGATCGCCCACAAGCACAAGAGGAAGAAGACTTTGAGGCCCAGCCAACTCCAACTCCACAGGCGTCGCCTGCGTTACGCAGGCTTCGCAAAGGACCAAGGCCTCCAGTCTCTGAGTCTGAAGCTAAAGCTGCCGAAGACATTCCGGCTGCATCAGCCGATGAAGAAGAAACCCCAAGCGCTGCTACACCCCCGTCTCACCAAGAAGCTGTTCTCGAGGAGAATGTGACTGTGACCGACCCTCCAGCTCGTCAAGTGGAGGTTGAGAATCTCGAGGCTGCCACCACCAACACCAATGAAGCCAATGACGCTGTCATGGCTGAAGCCAATGTGGAGCCTTCACCAACCCAAGCACCAGAAGTCAGTGAAGCCAATGATGCTACTGCTTCTGTTCCTGCGCCTGCTGCTAGTCCTCAGTTCGACTACCATGTTGAGCACATGCCTCAGGTATAGAAGCCAATCCCCAGATTGCCCAGGTTTCTAGGTCCTGCATCAGCACCTGGATCCTTCAATGTCAATGGCTTCAAAGCAGACACCACTTTCTTCAATAGCTCCAGGAACCCCTACTCAAGGGAAAGAATATCGTCTGATCGGTTCTGGAGCTATCCGCAGCGAAGCTATTACTCCTGCATTCTATACAATCAAGGTCGCATCTTCCCACATAAGCGTCTTGACATTGAAGCAATAGCTGGTCTACCCTGTCTGGAAGAAGCTCTGGATTGCTTCAAAGAGGTTGGATTGCTGCTATTTGTCACCGACCAAGAGCACTGGAATAAAGAGTTGCTGCTCCAATTCTATGCCACACTTCACATCCGTGGCTACAACAGAGATCCGAAGACTTGGGTCCTGGAGTGGATGACAGGAAATGTTCATCACGAAGCCAAAGCCTTTGATATCATTGAGCTCACTGGTCTGCCCACTCCTGGCGATCTCTACGAATCTGGCTGTCAACTTCACAGTGAAGCTGTGGAGAGCATCTTTCAGAAGCCTGAACCTAACATGAGTCAGATGCTCAGTATGATGAAGCCATTGCCCCAAGATGCTGCATATCCCAAGGAGTTCTTCATTCAAGACCTTGAGTATCTGCCAAGGACTATTTATCACATCATAAGGCGAACTCTCTGGCCCATCAAAGGACATTCTCCACATGCCAAGCTGGATGGTGCAATGAAGACTTTGGTCTTCTATATTCTTCATGGCAAATGCTTCAATGCACAGGACTTCTTCATCCGCCAACTTGCTGCATCAGGCTCTGATCTTTTTGGCTTGAAGTTCTACGCTCCATGGATAATGCGGCTGATTAAACTCCACTCCGCTATCTCATATCAGCCATCTGCTCGCAATCATCGGATCTTTATGCCTGATGTGGATATGTCTATTGAAGCCATTTATCCTGAACCTGCCAAGGAACCTCTAAGTCTTCAGAATGCGGAGCATCAAAGTTTTTCTCAGAACATTGAAGGAGTTGAAGCAGTCACTCGTGTGTATCCTTTGGCTGGAACTACACGTGCACCACATCCTGCTCTTACTGAAGCCACCGATAGCACAATTGCCCAACGACCCAAGAAGCGCACTCGTGTTCTCAATGACCGAGAGCTTCTTGGTGGCTCTTCATCAGAAACAGGATAGGCATCATGACTGGCTGAAGCGCCAAATGCAAAGCCTCTTGGTGGATGTCAACCGCATTCGCAATCTTGCCACCAAGAATGCCTTTGTTGCCCATGAAACCTCTCGACGCACATGGAAAGGGCTGACGCTGATGTGCTCTGAAGATGATCTTCAAGAGGATGGCTTCTCTGAACGCTTCAAGTTTGACTCCACACCTCCTCGAAGGGCAGTGCTGCGACGAACTCCATCTCTTGAAGACTCTGAGTTCTCTTCCTCTGATGCAACTGTGAATGCCAGAGTGATCGAGGATGAAGACGATGCTACTTCACCGCCACCTCCTTCAGCACGCTTCGACACTGCTCCAAGTTCTTCTGCACCGCCGAACACCACCGACGACCCTGCTGCTTCACCTACTCTTCATGGGAAGGAGTAGATGCTCTATGTCTTCAAACCTTTTTGGTCCTTACTAACAAAAGGGGGAGAAGCATATGAGTTTGATAGTCTTCAAGCGGGTCCATATGGGCGGGTGCTTTATATTTTGCCAAACTCGATGGTCGTCTGCTACTTATTTGCCACTTTGTGATGCGATGATAAATTCCGCATGTGCCACGATAAATTCCGTACTTAGATCATTTTGCAGACGTCCATTTTCCATTATGCATGTCATTATCTTCACATACCTTCACATGCATAGTGGATTGTCATCATAAGTGGAAGAGGATCTCCACAAGCCCAACCTGCCATGTGCATTTGCATTCCAAAAGCAAATTACTTATATGCACATCTTCAGGGGGAGCCCTCACAGCTTATGAAGACAATTCCCTATCCTTTTACAATTTCACATATTATATTCCCCGTTGAAAACTTCAACTAGTTTGTCATCAATCACCAAAAAGGGGGAGATTGTAAGTGCATCTAGTGCCACCCCTAGTTGGTTTTGGAGTATTGACGACAAACCTAGTTGAGGGACTAATGTGTTTGTGAGAATTGCAGGATAACACAGGTAGAAGTCCCTCATTGATTCGGTTTTCCTACCAGAGATGACCCCTAAAAATGTATGAAGACATTGATGTCAAAGGTGGTATATGAAGATATTCTCATTGAAGACTATGACAAGAGAAGACATCGCATGAAGCCTATGGAGCTCGAAGACTTAGATCTTTCGTAGTTCTTTTTCTTCTTTGTTGAGTCATAGGAACCACCGTACTGTTAAGTGGGGTCCAAGAGAACCAGTCAGAATGACTGAAGTGATGCTTAACCAAAACCTATGTCTTCGAGTGAAGACTATGAGAGCGAATCTTGTCCAGAGTCGGACAAGTCAGCTTTGCTTGTAGCCCAAGTAAAGTTGCCGTGTGAGTTTGAAATCTGACCGTTGGAACACGTGTCAGTTCCTTAGTGACCCAGGGTCATTTCGGACAAATCAGGTCGGGTTGCCTAGTGGCTATAAATAGCCCACCCCCTACAACCATAAACGGTTGGCTGCTCAGAGTTAGAGTACGGCTTTTGTCGTTTGAGAGCAACCCACCTCGAAGCCTTTGAGAGAGAATTCCTTGCGAGGATAAAGCCCTAACCACCCAGAGCCAAAGAGTGTTAGGCATCACTTAAGTCTTCTTGTCTGTGTGATCTGAAGACTTATTACACTTGAGGACTGTGAATCCTCCAGCCGGTTAGGCGTCGCATTCTGAGCATCCAAGAGACATTGTGGATCGCCGGTGAACAAAGTCTGTGAAGGTTTGGGAGTCTACCTTGAAGACTTACCAGAGTGATTGGGCGAGGTCTGTGTGACCTTAGCTCAAGGGGAATACGGTGAGGACTGGGTGTCCTGAGCTGCGTGTTCAGGACTGGGTGTCCGGGACTGTGTGTCCTCAGGTTTAAATACCTAGCCGCCCTAACCAGACGTACAGTTGTCACAGCAACTGGAACTGGTCCAACAAATCATTGTCTTCAACGAGTCACTGGTTTCATCCTTCCCTTCCCTTTACTTACTGTTGGTCCTTGTGAAGTCATTGTATGATTGCACTATCTTTTGTCTTCACTAAGTGACTGCGTGTTCTGTTTGGCTTCATAATATCTTCCTACCTGATCCTCACTACATTGCTGCTATTAGTCATTGTGCTTTCACTTCATTGAATACTTGACTATGATTTGCCTAGTGTAGTCTACCTTCCGCTGCATGGTAATAGGTTTATTTCTATTGTTTGTCTTCGAAACTTCCATGTTTTGAAGACTTTCATAAAAATTGCCTATTCACCCCCCCTCTAGTCGATATAACGCACTTTCATCAAGGATGTGCGTCGGCTTGCTGGTTGCGTTGCCGCCATGAGCAGGTTCATTTCCAAGTCCGCTGAGGGCGCCCTTCCCTTTTTCAAGATTTTGAAAAAGGCGGGCCCGATGGAGTGGACGCCAGAGGCCGAAGCAGCATTGCAAGATTTGAAGAGGTACCTCTCCTCCGCGCCAATACTAGTTGCTCCTAGGCCACAGGAACCGTTGCTGCTGTACCTGGCGGCAACGAACCAGGTGGTCAGCGCCGCACTAGTGGCGCAGAGAGAAATTGATGATGAGGTAATAGCAGCGACGGAGCCCGATGCCACCGATGCCAAGACGACGCAGCCAATTGAAGTGCCGCCGAAGAAGAAAATGATGCAGCACCCGGTCTACTTTGTTAGTTCCCTCCTGCAGGGGGCTAGATCGAGGTACTCCGGTGTGCAGAAACTGCTCTTCGGCCTTCTCATGGCCTCGAGGAAGCTGCGTCACTACTTCCAGGCGCACGAAATCACTGTCGTCACTCGCCTCCCTTTGCAATGGATATTGCACAATCCAGACGCAACGGGAAGGATCGTAGAGTGGGCACTGGAACTGTCTAGCTTTGGCCTCAAGTTTGAGAGTACCTCGACGATTCAAAGTCGAGTCCTGGCGGAGTTCGTTGCAGAATGGACCGCGACGCCTGACGAAGGAATCCAAGAGACTGCTCTCCCCGGCAAGGAGGCAAGTTGCGACTGGATCATGTACTTTGATGGAGCTTTCTCCTTACAGGGCTCTGGGGAGCACCTCAAGTACGTGATCCAGATGCACTTCCCTAGGGAGGTGTCAACAAACAATACGACTGAGTACGAAGGGCTGCTTGCCGGTCTTAGGATCGCGGCGGACCTCAGAATCAAGAAACTTGTCGTCAGAGGCGACTCGCAACTTGTCGTCAAGCAAGTCAAAAAGGATTACCAGAGCCCGTTGATGAAGGCCTACGTCGATGAAGTGAGAAAGCTGGAAGAGCGTTTTGATAGCATACAGGCAGAATATGTTCCCCGAGCGGAGAATGATATTGCCGATTACTTGTCAAAATGCGCTGCCCTCAAGCTACCTGTGGAACCAGGTACCTTTGTGCTTCGGCTAACTCAGCCATCCATTGATCCATCAACAAAGTAGAACAAGAGGAGAAAATTAGGGCCCGGCAAGTACTTTCCCGCCGAGCTCCCCGGAGCCGCCGGCAAGGATGTTGCCGGAGACACTGAGCCCGCCACGAGACGGCTAGCTCCGACAGAGCATCAAGCTCTTGCCATGGAGACAGCCGCTCCGATAGCGGAGGAAATGCCTTTAGTCCTCGCCGTCGAGCCCCAGGCTCCAGCGTGGGCACAGCATACCGATCGATTCCTCCAAACAGGGGAACTTCCTGAGGAGCAGGAAGAAGCAAAAAAAGTAGCCCGTCGCTCTACTATGTACCAGTTCGTCGATGATGCCCTATACAGAAAGAGGCCGAATGGCGTGAAATTGAAGTGTATCCCTCGAGAGGAAGGACTGGGGCTGTTGGCGGAGATACATGGAGGCATATGTGGATCCCACATCGGGTCAAGGGCCCTTGCCGGCAAAGCGTTTAGGCAAGGCTTCTTCTGGCCCACCGCCCTCCAGGATGCGACGACACTAATCACCAAGTGTGAAGCGTGTCAGTTCCATTCAAAGAAGCTTCATCAGCCAGCTCAAGCCCTTCAAACCATTCCTCTCTCCTGGCCTTTCTCGGTCAGGGGGCTCGACATACTGGGCCCTTTCCCCCGCGCTGTCGGGGGCTTTGAGTACTTGTACGTTGCAATCGACAAGTTCACAAAGTGGCCAGAAGTGGAAGCAGTGAGGAAGGTCACAACACAGTCAGCCGTCAAGTTCTTCAGAGGACTGGTGTGCCGTTTTGGTGTACCCAATAGGGTTATCACCGACAACGGCACGTAGTTCACAAGCCACACCTTCATGCAATATATTCAAGACCTCGGCAGCAAGGTCTGTTTCGCTTCCGTTGCTCACCCACGAAGCAATGGTCAAGCTGAGAGGGCAAATGCTGAAGTACTGCGAGGCCTGAGGACAAAGACCTTTGACAGACTGCACAAGAGTGGAAGGCGCTGGATTGATGAATTGCTGGCGGTTCTTTGGTCAATCAGAACGATACCAAATCGAGCCACCGGCCAGACACCCTTTGCCCTGGTATACGGGGCAGAAGCAGTTCTCCCCATGGAACTCATATACGGGTCACCTCGAGTACTCGCTTATGACGAGATTGAGCAAGAGCAATTGCGGCAAGATGACGCAACGCTCCTTGAGGAAGATCATCTTCGGGCGGCTGTGAGAGCAGCGCGCTACCAGCAAGCCTTGTGCCGCTACCATATCCGCAAGGTTCATGCCCGAAGCTTTGAGGAAGGCGACCTTGTTCTTCGGCGTGTTCAATCGGCCAATAATTCCAACAAGTTGACGCCAAAGTGGGAAGGCCCTTATCAGGTAATACGAGTCACCAGGCCCGGCGCAGTCCGTCTGGAGACCGAAGATGCCATTCCGGTGAGTAACTCCTGGAACATTGAGCATCTTTGCAAGTTTTACCCGTGAGGCGCGCTTGTCGGGCCCCCCGGCAAGCCACCTTTTGTACGAGCCTTGCCGATGACGCATGTAACCCTTTGTACAAAGCCTGGCGCAGACCCTAAGCATAAGTAAATGAAGCGCTGGCACCCAAAGTTATATCATGCATGCTAGGTCGAGTCTCGTCCTTGGTTAGGGTTGATAGTGCTTAGCGGCAACTAACCCCTAGCTTAGAGGTCGAGTGTGCATCTCTTTGTCTTTCTTTTGTCTTCTTTGGTTCATAGGACACACAGATATCCGTGCCGGACCACTTGGGGAGGAAAAAAAAGAGGAACAGACCAGCATCTAGCCCCCGGCAAGCCAGTATTGCCGGGGGCTGCAAGAGCAAAAATTCATCCACGGCGAACCAGGGTTGCCGAGGACTGCAACTTTAGATAAGTTCTTCATCCCTTATCATGCATTCCATTATGGACTGAGGTATGTGAAACCTCGTTTTCCCCTAAGCTACCATGCTCCCATAACTCTAGGCCCTAGGGTTTGTTCCTGGGGCCAAGTTTGGTCGTAGTCACGGCAGCGGAAGGATGAAACAAGGAGCCTGAACCCGCCTCATCCCTGCCTCCGCCGAAGGCGCGAGGAAGGTCGAGCAAAGTGGGGAGACGGCAAGGCCTGTTGCCGGGCAAGGAAATGTTTATCTTGAAGATATCAAGGATTTACTCCTTGTCGTGGGTTCCACCCGCAAACAAATGACCCGGCAAGCATCCCTTTTTCATTAAAAAAACATTCCACTCAGGTACAGTCCATAGGGAATGAAAAACATGAATGATGGGATTACAAGTTTTAAATTCAACAAAGGCCCGAAGGCTTACAAACTAAAAAGAGATAAGGTGCCCATAATCCCTTTCTTGTCCCTCTCCTCAGGAGGCAGGTCAAGGAGGCAAAAGGGACAAAAGGAGCGCCTAGGCGAGCTACGGGTGGCAGAAGACACCAAGAGAACATCTTGGTGGCCGTCCAAAGGCTGGATGGTGATGGCGGCGCCTGAAGCAGAGCTCGAAGACGAGGCGGCAAGACGTCAGCACGCATCGAAGGCCTCGGTGCCCGCGTACTCCGACTTGACGGCCTTGCTGCCCGCCCTCTTCCTCTTCTGCAGCCTCCCAACGCTAGCCGCCCAAGGAGACGACCCCAAGAAGTTCAGGGAGCCAGCAACGCGGATGATGGGGTCACCGATACCGCACGGAGCGGCACCCGACACCTAATCGGACCCATCATCCTGCCGCCCACTACCCTCGTCGTCGCTGCCGTTGTCCTCCTCGTCACTCCCGCCCGAGGAGGAGTCTTCACTATCAGAAGAGCTCTCCACGCAGCACCTTGCACGGGTCCCAAAGCACCCGAAGACCTTGATGGAGAGAAGGACACCCTCCATCAGCTTAAAATGGAGAGTGAGCCCCTCCGTCAAGCGGTGGATATGAGCAAACATCTTCCATCCCCGACAAAGATACATCACGTGAGGGGCGGGGAAGTCGACGCGGACCCTCGTGCCACTGATCCCGCAGCCCCTCATGTGCATCCGCAACGATTCTGGCGGATCCAGCTCCATCTCCCGCGCAAATGGAGTCGGGAGACGAAGGCGACGGTGCGGCGGCCGGAGAAGAACTCACAAGGGTCATCCCCAACATGGCCCTCCATTAAGGAGGAGCTGCTGGCGGAGGCGAGGCCGGCGCGCCGCCCCGTCCTCCTCTTCCCCGAGTGCCCCAGCCTCGCCCACGGCCTCGCCCCCTCCCCCTTCCCCTCGCAGCTGGCTCTGCCACCGCAGGCGCAGGGGAAGGAGGGACGCATTGTCGAGCGGCGACCCTCGCCGCCACTGTTGAAGGACCGGGATTCCCTCTCTCCATGACGGATGGAAGGGAGGAGCAGAAGCTGAAGGAAGAAGAAGATGAAAGAATGTGGGACGCCATCCCCCCTCCCGCTCTTTATAAAGGATCGGGGTTGGGGCTCGGCCACCCCGCTCGGCCAATCAATATACGGAAGGCGCAGGGAGCCAGGACCGACCCGCCGCCCTAACCAGCGACGGCCCGGTTTCCCGCCTCCACCGTTTGCCACCCCAGGCACATGGGAGACACGTGGCGGACATGCAGAACCGAGGGGACGGGTGAGACGACCACTCCCCACCCCATGATCGTGGGGAGTGGACGCCTTGAAGACCGCCTCAGTCCCATTCAGTAAATGGGTCGTGCCTCCACGCCTCCCTCCATTTATGGGGAAGGCGCGAACCGCCCCTTTACTACGATGTGACGCATGCCTGCGGGAACCAACCCCACGCATGCTGCCCACGTCACACACACCTCCCCACGCTGCGCCACGCGCGGGAGTCGTGGGAAGCGCAACACACGAAGAATCTTACCGCGATAAAAACCGCCCCGCCTGCCCGCACACCATTTTTGGGCCTAGCCCAACAACACATTGCGCTTATGTGTGGCCCAGGCCCGGGGGCTCCTGTCGGTGTACAAAAAGAGGGGTACACTTTTTGTACCCCTATAACTGTGCACGGACAGTCTGAGCCACGGGCACCACCACACCAAGCAAGGCAAGGGAGGTGAGCTTGGGTAAGACCGAAGCTTAAGAGAACTAGAACAACGCCAAGGCCAAGACCACGAAGAGCAAAGGGGACGAAGCGGACTCCCCCGGCAAGATCCTTGCTGGGAGACTGTTCTAGCAGCCCCAGAAAGACCCTTGCCGCGGCGACTCATCCCGCGCCTACGGAGCAAATCACCCTTGAGTCCACTGCCCCCAAAGGGCAAGGATTCGGGAGACATCCCCGTGGCGGCATGCAGATCTTTGTGAAGACATTCAAGATCAGATACGCACTAAGGAGACGACAACCCTTGGCGGGATCCCAGCTGAGGAAGACCACAAGGCCCCCGGCAAGCGCCTTGCCGGGGATGACAGCAGGCGCCCCGGCAAGACCCTTGCCGGGGCCCCGGCAAGGCCCTTACCGAGGACACCCGCAGGGCCACCATCAGGCCCACGCCGACTAAACCTCCACCACCGCATGCATGCAGCTGCCGACCCAACCAGCTGGGCAGGCACCTGTGTGGCGGCATGCAGATCTTCGTGAAGACCCACCACTGCGCCACCTCAGTTGCCTGCCTACCTACGTGGCATCGCAGGCATCGCTGGCCAGGGCGTGTGTCGACACAAGAAGGAGCGGCGACGGACAAGACATGTTTCTCCCCCGTCCCCGATAAAGTAAGGACACCTAAGCAAGACGCATTAAATGCGCCTTGTCATGTAATGTGAGGGATAACCTCGCATCACTGTACCCTTTCCACCTCCTATGTGCCACTGTGGCAACCCCTTTTTCTATAAAAGGAGGCCCGAGGCAACCAGAGGAAGGATTCGGCTTTTTTGGAGCTCCTCACGCCCCATAGCTAGCTTAAGAACACAAATATACAATCCACCAAAGCAGGAGTAGGGTTTTACGCATCCTCGCGGCCTGAACCTAGATAAACGAACCATGTGCTACCTGTTAGATCTGCTCTTCTCACGACCCCGCGCCCCGCTAACCGTAGTAGGGATTCTTGTGATCCCATAGGTGTCGTTCCCACCGACACTTGTCCTCAAGCAATTCAGTTGACAAACTAAAAGAAAGAAGGAAAAACTTTTACAAACTCTGTTTGCTCTTGTTGTTGTAACTATGTCAAGCCTGCATTCAAGTTTTCAGCATAGATCATAACTAACCACATTTGCAATAATTCTCAGGTCTCACAATTACTCGTATCAATAGCATAATCAACTAGTAAGTCATAATGATAAATCTTGGATGACAACACTTTCTCAAAACAATCATAATATGATATAACAAGATGGTATCTTGCTAGCCCTTTCTGAGACCACAAAACATAAATGCAGAGCACCTTTAAAGATCAAGGACTGACTAGACATTGTGATTCATGGTAAAAGAGATCCAATCATAGTCATACCCAACATAGATTAATAGTGATGAATGCAAATGACAGCTGTGCTCTCCAGCTAGTGCTCTTTAATAAGAGGGTGATGACTCAACATAAAAGTAAATGGATTGGCCCTTCGCAGAGGGAAGCAGGGATTTGTAGAGGTGCCAGAGCTCGGTTTTGAAATAGAGATAAATTGTATTTTGAGCGGTATACTTTCATTGTCAATGTAACAACTAAGAGATGGCGATATCTTCCATGCTAAACACATTATAGGTGGTTCCCAAACAGAATGGTAAAGTTTATACTCCCCCTCCACCAACAAGCATCAATCCATGGCTTGCTCGGAACAACGAGTGCCTCCAACATACATCAGGTCCCAGGGGGAGTTTTGTTTGCAATTAATTTTGATTTAGTTTGCATAAAGCATGGGACTGGGCATCCCGGCGACCAGCCATTTTCTCGTGAGTGAGGAGCGGAGTCCACTCCTCTTGAGAATAACCCGCCTAACACGAAAGATAAGGACAACCTTTGTTGATACATGAGCTATTCGAGCATACAAAACAGAATGTTTATTTGAAGGTTTAGAGTTTGGCACATACAAATTTACTAGGAACGGCATGTAAATACCGCATATAGGAAGGTATAGTGGACTCATCTGGAATAAATTTGGGGTTTAAGGGATTGGATGCACAAGCAGTATTCCCGCTTAGTATAGGTGAAGGCTAGAAAAAGACTGGAAAGCGACCAACTAGAGAGCGACAACAGCCATGTACATGCATTAAAATTAATAAACATTGGATGCAAGCATGAGTAGGATATAATCCACCATGAACATAAATATCATGAAGGCTATGTTGATTTTGTTTCAACTACATGTGTGAACATGTGCCAAGTCAAGTCACTTAAATCATTCAAAGGAGGATACCACCCCATCATACCACATCATAGTCATCTCAATAGCATGTTGGCACACAAGGTAAATCATTATAACTCATAGCTAATCAAGCATGGCACAAGCAACTATGATCTCTAATTGTCATTGCAAACATGTTTATTCATAATAAGCTGAATCAAGAACGACGGGCTCATCATATTTACAAAACCAAAAGAGGTCGAGTTCATACCAGCTTTTCTCATCTCAGTCAGTCCATCATATATCATTAATTGCCTTTCACTTGCACGACCGAACGGTGTGAATAATAATAAGAGTGCATGTGCATTGGACTAAGCTGGAATCTGCGAACATTCAAGAAACAGGAGAAGACAAGGCAATATGGGCTCTGGGTTAAATCAACAATAATTTATATAAGAGCCACTTCAACAATTTAATTATGGTCTTCTCCTACTGACCCCCAAAGAAAAGAAAAGATAATAAAACTATTTAAACGGTAAAGCTCCCAACAAGCAAAAGAAGAGCGGGAAATATTTATTTATTTATTGGGTTTTCTTTTTAATTACTACTACAGCAGGAAAGTAAATTACTACTAATTTTTTTTCTTAAGGTTTACTAAACACACAAGAAGAAAGCAGGAAAAGGAAAATAAACTAGCATGGATATTACAGTGAAAAAGTATGAGCACCAACATCTAGCAACGAGTGTGTGTGAACATAAATGTAATGTCGGTGAGAAATACGTACTCCCCCAAGCTTAGGCTTTTGGCCTAAGTTGGTCTATGGCCACGGCTGGCCTGGCGGATATCCATAATAATAGTTGTTGGGGTCGTACTGTGATGAGGAAGAATAGTTGGGATCATACTGTTGGGCAGCGGTTATCGCCTGCTGAGCTGCAGCGTGGAGTCGAGCTGCCTCCGCTCTCCTCTCGTACTCTTCTGCCTCCTCTCTGGTAATAACATATCTTCCTTTTGTCTGTGAATCAAAGAAGGCAGGAGCAGGGAGAGTAATACGGAAAACACGTCGTTTATCAAAAATTAAGCGATATAGGAGAGGTGATTCAGGCCTCTCGACAAACTGGTGCGAAGCCATAGAGTTATAATCTAAATATGCAGGAGGCAACTCCATATCACCCTCACGAATGTCTATTTCAAGAAAATGAGCTAAGCGGGTTGCATAAATTCCTCCAAAGAAATCTCCATTATGTCTATTATGATGCAACCTACGAGCTACAATGGCTCCCATATGATAAGATTGGTCTCTTAACACAGCACTCCTAAGAATGTTAAGATCAGGGACACACATGTGACATGCTTCATCCTTAGCATTTATGCATCTACCTATAAAGAGAGCAAAATAATGTATAGCAAGAAGGTGAATGCTCCCTATGGTAGCCTACGTTATGTCTCTGGATTCCCCCACAGTTATACTAGCAAGAAAGTTTCTAAATTCAGATTTAGGGGGATCCCTAATACTGCCCCATGATGGAAGTTTGCATGCAAGAGTGAAATCCTCTAAGTCCATTCTATAAGATTTATCATAAAGATCAAACATGACTGAAGGAGAATTACGCGAAGATGAATACTCAAACCTCCTCACAAATGAACTTGTGAGATCATGATACTGGGGGCATTTGTTGTCCTCAAATTCCTCAAGACCGGCATTGCGCAAATATGCTTTGAATTCTTCTTTAATTCCCGCACGGTCCATAAAATTTTCCGACGGCCATTCGCAAGGCCGTACTGGAGCGTCTCTTGGTGGATCCTCGTCAGCATCGCGCATAGCAATCCTGGGTCCTTGCTTCCTAGAGGAACCACCTTGGAACATCTTCCTAAGCATATTGTTTTTCTCTGAAAAATTCGGAAATTTTGAGTAACTTCAAAATAAAAGTAAACCAAAGTCAATAAAACTGATAGCAACTACTCCCACAAGTGCCTAGTGCCTATATCATGCATCAAAACTACTTGGAACCATATAAATTTGACATGCAAGCTCAAGAACATGGTCACCTATGCAGCATAAATTTGCAATGAATAAAGCACTAGAACAAAAACTAATTGGACAAATGGAGGAGTCACATACCAAGGAACAATCTCCCCAAGCAGTTTTGCGAGAGGTGCTTTGAGCAAGGAGATCGAAAATCACAACAAAAGTGGCTGGAACTCGTGCTTGAGTTGGTTTTTCGGGTTTGTGTGAGGTAGAGGAAGAAGATGGGTGCTGGGATAAGTGGAGGAGGGCCACCATGGGCCCACGAGGCAGGGGGGCACGCCCTAGGGAGGGGGGCGCGCCCACCACCCTCGTGGCCAGGTGGCAGCTCCTCCCGCGGTAATTTTTGCACAGTAAATCCTCAAATATTTCCGTAAAAATCATATTAAATTGGCATGGCTTTCTGAGGACTTTTATTTTCGGGATATTTTTATATTGCACAAATAATCAGATAACAGACAGAAAAATATTTTTTTATATTTAATATAAATAACAGAAAGTAAAAGTGGGTTACAGAAGGTTGTGCCTTCTAGTTTCATCCATCTCATGATCATCAAAAGGAATCCATTAACAAGGTTGATCAAGTTTTGTTAACGAACTCATTCCAGATAACATGGAACCGGAGAAATTTCGAATAACACTATGTTACCTCAACGAGGATATGCACATCCCCAATAATAAGAATATCATATTTCTTTTTGACCATAGGAAGAGGAAATTCAAAACCTCCAATTATAATCGATGGAATTTTTCCAATGGACTTGATACTATGAACTTGAGGTTGTTTCCTCGGAAAGTGTATCGTATGCTCATTACCATTAACATGAAAAGTGACATTGCCTTTGTTGCAATCAATAACAGCCCTTGCAGTATTAAGAAAAGGTCTTCCAAGAATAATAGACATACTATCATCTTCGGGAATATCAAGAATAACAAAGTCCATTAAAATAGTAACGTTTGCAATCACAACGGGCACGTCCTCACAAATACCGACAGGTATAGCAGTTGATTTATCAGCCATTTGCAAAGATATTTCAGTAGGTGTCAACTTATTCAAGTCAAGTCTACGATATAAAGAGAGAGGCATAACACTAACACCGGCTCCAAGATCACATAAAGCAGTTTTAATATAATTTCTTTTAATGGAGCAAGGTATAGTAGGTACTCCGGGATCTCCAAGTTTCTTTGGTATTCCACCCTTAAAAGTATAATTAGCAAGCATGGTGGAAATTTCAGCTTCTGGTATTTTTCTTTTATTAGTAATGATATCCTTCATATATTTATCATAAGGATTTGTTTTGAGCACATCAGTTAATCGCATACGTAAAAAGATAGGCCTAATCATTTCAGCAAAGATTTCAAAATCCTCATCATCCTTCTTCTTGGATGGTTTCGGAGGAAAAGGCATGGGTTTCTGAACCCAAGGTTCTCTTTCTTTCCCATGTTTCCTAGCAACAAAGTCTCTTTTATCATAACGTTGATTCTTTGATTGTGGGTTATCAAGATCAACAGCAGGTTCAATTTCTACATCATTATCATTACTAGGTTGAGCATCATCATTAATATTTTTACTAGGTTCATGTTCATTACCAGATTGTGTTTCAGCATCAAACATAGAAATATCATTTGGATTATCAGGTGGTTCAGCAATAGGTTCACTAGCAGTTTGCATAGTTCTATCATTTTTCTTTTTCTTCTTTTTAGAAGAACTAGGTGCATCAATATTATTTCTCTGAGAATCTTGCTCGATTCTCTTAGGGTGGCCTTCAGGATACAAATGTTCCTGAGTCATTCTACCAGTTCTAGTAGCCACTCTAACAGCATAATCATATTTCTTACTATTCATTTCATTGAGCGATTCTTTTTGAGCCTTAAGTACTTGTTCTACTTGAGTGGTAACTACAGAAGCATGTTTGCTAACAAGTTTAAGTTCACCTCTAATATTAGCCATATAATCACCCAAGTATTTAATTATATCGGAATCATATTTCAAGTGTCTACCAAAATAAGCATTGAAATTTTCTTGTTTGACAATAAAATTATCAAACTCATCAAAGCATTGCCTAGCAGACTTATAGTGAGGAATATCACCTTCATCAAATCTATAGAGAGAATTTACCTTTACTACCTGTGTCGGGATATCGGGAGGTTCCTCAATGAATAAAGGATTAAGATCATATACTTCGTCAACATGCGGTATATTAAGACCATGTATTTCTTCAATAGGAGGTAAATTCTTAACATCTTCAGCTTTAATACCTTTGCTTTCATAGATTTCTTTGCCTCTTGCATATCTTCGGGACTGAGGAATAGAACACCTCTCTTCTTCTGAGTTGGTTTAGGAATAGGATCATTAACTGGAGCGGGAGCTGGCTCAGGAGGTGCCCAATTATTTTCATTTGTCAACATATTATTCAATAGAATTTCAGCTTCATCCGGTGTTCTTTCCCTGAAAAGAGAACCAACACAACTATCCAGGTAATCTCTGGAAGCATCGGTTAGTCCCTTATAAAAGATATCAAGTATTTCAGGTTTCTTAAGAGGATGATCAGGCAAAGCATTAAGTAACTTGAGAAGCCTCCCCCAAGATTGTGGGAGACTCTCTTCTTTAATTTGCACAAAATTGTATATTTCCCTCAAAGCAGCTTGTTTCTTATGAGCAAGGAAATATTTAGCAGAGAAGTAATAAATCATATCCTGGGGACTACACACACAACCCGGATCAAGGAATTAAACCATATCTTAGCATCACCCTTTAATGAGAGCAGAAATATTTTGAGTAAATAGAGGTAACGTGATCTCTCATTATTAGTGAATAGGGCAGCTATGTCATTTAACTTAGTAAGATGTGCAACAGTTTCAGATTCATAGCCATAAAACCGATCAGATTCAACCAAAGTAATTATATCAGGATCAACAGAGAATTCATAATCTTTATCAGGAACACATATAGGTGAAGTAGCAAAAGCAGGATCGGGTTTCATTTTATCTCTAAGTGATTCTTTGTTCCATTTAATTAATAACCCTTTAAGCTCATATCTATCTTTGTAGGCTAAAATAGCTAAAGAAGAATCTTTATCAAAAAGATAACCTTCAGGAATAACAGGCATATTTTCATCATCACTATCATCATCGTATTCAGTTTCATCAATTTCTCTTTCTCTAGACCTAGCAATTTGTTCTTCAAGAAATTCACTAAGGGGCACAGTAGTATCAGGCATAGAAGCAGTTTCATCATAAGTATCATTCATAGTAGAAGTGACATCATCAATAACGTGCGACATATTGGAACGAATAGCAGAAGCAGGTGTAGGTGTCGCTAACTTACTCATAACAGAAGGTGAATCAAGTGCAGAGCTAGATGGCAGTTCCTTACCTCCCCTCGTAGTTGAGGGATAGATCTTGGTTTTTGGATCTCTCAAGTTCTTCATAGTGTCCAGCAGATATAAATCCCAAGTGACTCAAAGAATAGAGCTATGCTCCTCGGCAACGGCGCCAGAAAAAGGTCTTGATAACCCACAAGTACAGGGGATCGCAACAGTTTTCGAGGGTAGAGTATTTAACCCAAATTTATTGATTCGACACAAGGGGAGCCAAAGAATATTCTCAAGTATTAGCATTTGAGTTGTCAATTCAACCACAACTGGAAACTTAGTATCTGCAGCAAAGTGTTTAGTAGCACAGTAATATGAGAGTGGTGGTAACGGCAACAAAAGTAAAGACAGCAAAAGTAATGTTTTTGGTATTTTGTAGTGATTGTAACAGTAGCGGTGGGAAAGTAAATAAGCGTAAACCAGTATATGGAAAACTCGTAGGCACCGGATTAGTGATGGATAATTATGCCGGATGCGGTTCATCATGTAATAGTCATAACATAGGGTGACACGGAACTAGCTCCAGTTCGTCAATGTAATGTAGGCATGTATTCCGTATATAGTCATACGTGCTTATGGAAAAGAACTTGCATAACATCTTTTGTCCTACCCTCCCGTGGCAGCGGGGTCCTATTGGAAACTAAGGGATATTAAGGCCTCCTTTTAATAGAGAACCGGAACAAAGCATTAACACATAGTGAATACATGAACTCCTCAAACTATGGTCATCACCGGGAGTGGTCCCGATTATTGTCACTTCGGGGTTGCCGGATCATAACACATAGTAGGTGACTATAGACTTGCAAGATAGGATCAAGAACTCACATATATTCATGAAAACATAATAGGTTCAGATCTGAAATCATGGCATTCAGGCCCTAGTGACAAGCATTAAGCATAGCAAAGTCATAGCAACATCAATCTCAGAACATAGTGGATACTAGGGATCAAACCCTAACAAAACTAACTCGATTACATGATAAATCTCATCCAACCCATCACCGTCCAGCAAGCCTACGATGGAATTACTCACGCACGGCAGTGAGCATTATGAAATTGGTGATGGAGGATGGTTGATGATGACGACAGCGACGAATCCCCCTCTCCGGAGCCCCGAACGGACTCCAGATTAGCCCTCCCGAGAGGTTTTAGGGCTTGGCGGCGGCTTCGTATCGTAAAACGCGATGATTTCTTCTCCCTGATTTTTTTCTCTCTGAAAGAAAATATATAGAGTTGCAGTTGGCGTCGGAGGGTTTCCAAGGGGCCCACGAGGTAGGGGGCGCGCCCCCCACCCTCGTGGAAAGGGTGTGGGCCCCCTGGTCTTCATATTTGGCGAGGATTTTTTATTATTTTTTCTAAGGTATTCCGTGGAGTTTCAGGACTTTCCGAGAATATTTGCTTTCTGCACATAAAACAACACCAAGGTAATTCTGCTGAAAACAACGTCAGTCCAGGTTAGTTCCATTCAAATCATACAAGTTAGAGTCCAAAACAAGGGCAAAAGTGTTTGGAAAAGTAGATACGACGAAGACGTATCACGCGTGCATTGGACTAAGCTGGAATCTGCAAGCCTTCAATAAACAGGAGAAGAGAAGGCAGTATGGGCTCTTTTGTCAGATCAATAATAATGCATATAAGAGCCACTACAACAATTTAATTATGGTCTTCTCCTATCGACCCCCAAACAAAAGAAAAGAAATAAAACTATTTACACGGGAAAGCTCCCAACAAGCAAAAGAAGAACATGATATCTTTTTGGGTTTTCTTCTTAATTACTACTACAAGCATGGAAAGTAAATTAATTAAAGGCCACAACTAATTTTGTTTTGTTTTTCTGAAGGTTTATTAAACACACAAGAAGAAAGCATAAAAAGGAAAAAAACCTAGCATGGATGATACAATGAAAAAGTATGCACACCAACATTTAGCAATGAGTGTGTGAACATGAATGTAATGTCGGTGGGAAATACGTACTCCCCCAAGCTTAGGCTTTTGGCCTAAGTTGGTCTATGGCTGCGGCTGGCCTGGCTGATATCCATAATAATAGCTGGGGTCGTACTATGATGTAGACGAGGAAGACTCCGATTGCCACTGGCTGGCAATCATCTCTGGATTCCACTGGTAATTAGACTGTCGTGAAGGATCAAATTGTGGTTCCAGCTCTGGCTCCTCGGCTGGTGCAGGGTTCCGATAGGCGTGGATAGTCGTCAACGGAACAAGATACGTGCCCACAGTCAAATCAAACAAAGAAGGAGCAGGCAAGGTAATAGTCTCAGGATGATGTTTATTAAAGAACAATTGATATTTAAGCTATCCTTCCCTATTCTTAACAATAAAATCATGTGCCACCATAATTTTGTAATCTAAATAAACATGAGGCAGCACCTTTTCTTCCTTCTCATAATGCCTAATAGGTATGTTAAAATGTGCAGCTAGGCATGTATCATAGATGCCTCCAAAGATGGGGCCCTTCGTACGGTTCAGACTTAACCGTTTGGCAATAATGCCACCCATACTAAAAGAGTTATCACCGTATAAACCGTGGTGCAAAATAATAATATCTAGGATACTCAGGTTTCCACAGTTTCCGCGACCAATTAAGCAATGACTAGCAAATAGTGCAAAATAACGTAAAACGGGAAAGTGTATGCTAGTGATTCGTGCATCGGAAACCTTCCTTGTTTCCCCTACAGTGATAGTGTCAATAAATCCCTCCACATCATCACGATGTGGTTCTTCTGTATTGCCCTCAAAAGGGACTAAACAAATTCAACAGAAGTCATAGAGTGGCATCTCCTTATGCTCATCATATAAATAAAACTCCACCATAGGTGGTGAGCTCCTAGAATGGAAATGAAAATTTTGCACAAAGATATTTGTGAGCAAGATATACTGATCGCATTGGTCGTGGAGGAAAGCGGTAAGGCCTGTAGTCTGAGCCAATTCATGAAAATCTTCATAAATCCCGGCCGCTCTCAAGAAATCCTCGGAATGCCATTCACACGCCCAAACCTCCGCGGTGCGAGGCAAATTATACTTAGGCTTCGGTGCCTTCTCCTTCGAGCTTTGGCTCGATGAGCCCCTCAAAAGTCTCCTCGTCATTTTCTGAATTTTTAGTAACTCCAAAATAAAAGTAAACCAAACTCATTAATATTGATAGCAACTACTCCTACAAGTGCCTAGGGCCGATATCATGCATCAAAACTACTTTTGACCATATAAATTTGACATGCAAGCTCAAGAACAGGGTCACCTAAGCAGCAAAATTTTGCAATGAATAAAGCACTAGAACAAAAACTAATTGGACCAATGGAGGAGTCACATACCAAGGAACAATCTCCCCAAGCAGTTTTGTGAGAGGTGCTTTGAGCAAGGAGATCGAAAATGGCAGCAAAACGAGCTTGGACTCGGGTTTGAGTTGGATATTCGTGTTTGGGGGATGAAGAAGGAGTGTGTGGGTGAAAGAATAAGTGGAGGAGGGACACCATGGGCCTACGAGGCAGGGGGCGCGCCCTCCACCCTCGTGGGCAGGTGGTTGACCCCCCTGGTGTGTTTTGAGTTCCATAAATCCTCAAATATTCTAGAAAACATCATATTTAATTTTCAGGGCATTTGGAGAACTTTTATTTTCGAGGTATTTTTATATTGCACGCATAATCAGATAACAGACAAAAATATATATTTTTTATTTAATATAAATAACAGAAAGTAAAAGTGGGTTATAGATGGTTGTGCCTTCTAGTTTCATCCATCTCATGATCATCAAAAGGAATCCATTAACAAGGTTGATCAAGTCTTGTTAACGAACTCATTCCAGATAACATGGAACCGGAGAAATTTCGAATAACACTATGTTACCTCAACGGGGATATGCACATCCCCAATAATAAGAATATCATATTTCTTCTTGACAGTAGGAAGACGAAATTCAAAACCTCCAAATATAACCGATGGATTTTTTCCAATAGAGTTGATACTATGAACTTGAGGTTGTTTCCTCGGAAAGTGTACCATGCGCTCATTACCATTAACATGAAAAGTGACATTGCCTTTAGTGCAATCAATAACAGCCCCTGCAGTATTAAAAAATGGTCTTCGAAGAATAATAGACATACTATCGTCCTCGAGAATATCAAGAATAACAAAGTCCGTTAAAATAGTAACATTTGCAACTACAATAGGCACATCCTCACAAATACCAATGGTATAGAAGTTGATTTATCGGCCATTTTCAAAGATATTTTAGTAGGTGTCAACTTATTCAAATCAAGTCTACGATATAAAGAGAGAGGCATAACACTAACACCATCTCCAAGATCACATAAAGCAGTTTTAACATAGTTTCTTTTAATGGAGCATGGTATAGTTGGTACACCGGGATCTCCAAGTTTCTTTGGTATTCCACCCTTAAAAGTATAATTAGCAAGCATGGTGGAAATTTCAGCTTCCGGTATCTTTATTTTATTTGTAACAATATCTTTTATATACTTAGCATAATGATTCATTTTGAGCATATCAGTTAATCGCATACGCAAAAAGATAGGTCTAATCATTTCAGCAAAGCGCTCAAAATCCTCATCATCCTTTTTCTTGGATGGTTTGGGAGGAAAGGGCATGGGTTTCTGAACCAAAGGCTCTCTTTCTTTACCATGTTTCCTAGCAACAAAGTCTTTCTTATCATAACATTGATTCTTTGATTGTGGGTTATCAAGATCAACAGCGGGTTCAATTTCTATATCATTATCATTACTAGGTTGAGCATCATCATGAACATTATTATTGGCATTATTACTAGTTTCAGGTTCATTACCAAATTGAATTTCAGCATCAGAAATAGAAATATCATTTGGATTCTCAGGTGTTTCAACAATAGGATCACTAGAAGCATGCAAAGTCTTATCATTTTTCTTTTTCTTCTTTTTAGAAGAACTAGGTGCATCTATATTATTTCTATGAGAATCTTGCTCAATTCTCTTAGAGTGGCCCTCAAGATACAAAGGTTCATGAGTCATTCTACTAGTTCTAGTAGCCACTCTAACAGCATGATCATTATTTTTACTATTCAATTCATTAAGCAAATCATTTTGAGCTTTAAGTACTTGTTCTACTTGAGTGATAACCATAGAAGCATGTTTACTAATAAGTTTAAGTTCACTTTTAACATTGGCCATATAATCACCCAAGTGTCCAAGCATATTTGAATTGTATTTCAATTGTCTACCAAAATAAGCATTAAAATCTTCTTGCTTAGCCATAAATTTATCAAACTCATCTAAGCATGGGCTAGCAAACTTAGTAAACGGGATTACAGCTTTATCATATCTATAGAGAGAATTTACCTTTACTACCTGTGTCGGGTTATCAAGACCATGAGTTTCTTCAATGAGTAAAGGATTTGGATTATATGTTTCTTCAACAGGCGGTAAATTAAGACCATGTATTTCTTCAATAGGAGGTAAATTCTTAACATCTTCAGCTTTATTACCTTTTTCTTTCATAGATTTCTCTGCCTCTTGCATATCTTTAGGACTGAGAAATAGAATACCCCTCTTCTTCGGAGTTGGTTTAGGAATAGGCTCAGGAATTGGCTCCGGAGGTGTCCAATTATTTTCATTTGTCAACATATTATTCCATAGAATTTTGGCTTCATCCGGTGTTCTTTCTCTGAAAACAGAACCAGCATAACTATCTAGGTAATCTCTGGAGGCATCGGTTAGTCCATTATAAAAGATATCAAGTATTTCATTTTTCTTAAAAGGATGATCAGGCAAAGCATTAAGTAATTGGAGAAGCCTCCCCCAAGCTTGTGGGAGACTCTCTTCTTCAATTTGCACAAAATTATATATATCCCTTAAAGCAGCTTGTTTCTTATGAGGAGGGAAATATTTAGCAGAGAAGTAATAAATCATATCCCGGGGACTACGCACACAACCAGGATCAAGAGAATTAAACCATATCTTAGCATCACCCTTTAATGAGAACGGAAATATTTTAAGGATATAAAAGTAGCGAGTTCTCTCATCTTTAGTAAACAGGGTGGCTGTATCATTCAATTTAGTAAGATGTGCCACAACAGTTTCAGATTCATAACCATGAAAAGGATCAGATTCAACCAAAGTAATTATATGAGGATCAACAGAGAATTCATAATCCTTATCAGTAACAAAGATAGGTGAAGTAGCAAAAGCAAGGTCAGGTTTCATTCTAGCATTTAGAGATTGCTTACTCCATTTAGCTAATAATCTTTGAAGTTCAGTTCTATTTCTACAAGCTAAAATGGCAAAAGAAGCATCCTGATCAAATACATAACCCTTAGGAATAGCAAGTGGTTCTTCATCATCACTTTCATCAGTATCATCAGATTCAATATTTTCAATTTCTCTAGCCCTAGCAAGTTGTTCATCAAGAAAATCACTAAGTGGCATAGTAGTATCAGGCATAGAGGTAGTTTCATCATAAGCATCATGCATAGCAGAAGTGGCATCATCAATAACATGCGACATATCAGAACAAATAGCAGAAGCAGGTGTAGGTGTCGCAAGCTTACTCAAAACAGAAGGTGAATCAAGTGCAGAGCTAGATGGCAGTTCCTTACCTCCCCTCGTAGTTGAGGGATAGATCTTGGTTTTTGGATCTCTCAAGTTCTTCATAATGATAAGCAGATATATATCCCAAGTGACTCAAAGAATAGAGCTACGCTCCCTGGCAACGGCGCCAGAAAATAGTCTTGATAACCCACACGTATAGGGGATCGCAATAGTTTTCGAGGGTAGAGTATTCAACCCAAATTTATTGATTCGAGACAAGGGGAGGCAAAGAATATTCTCAAGTATTAGCTGCTGAGTTTTCAATTCAACCACACCTAGAAACTTAATATCTGCAGCAAAGTGTTTAGTAGCAAGGTAATATGATAGTAGTGGTAACGGTAGCAAAAGGTAACAATAGTAAAAGTAATGTTTTTGGTATTTTGTAGTGATGATAGCAATAGCAATGGAAAAGTAAATAAGCGAAGAACAATATATGGAAAGCTCGTAGGCAATGGATCGGTGATGGAGAATTATGCCGGATGCGGTTCATCATGTAACAGTCATAACCTAGGGTGACACAGAACTAGCTCCAGTTCATTGATATAATGTAGGCATGTATTCTGAATATAGTCATACGTGCTTATGGAAAAGAACTTGCATGACATCTATTGTCCTACCCTCCCGTGGCAGCGGGGTCCTTACGGAAACTAAGGGATATTAAGGCCTCCTTTTAATACAGAACCGGAATAAAGCATTAACACATAGTGAATACATGAACTCCTCAAACTACGGTCATCACCGGTAAGTATCCCGATTATTGTCACTTCGGGGTTAACGGATCATAACACATAATAGGTGACTATAGACTTGCAAGATAGGATCAAGAACACTCATATATTGATGAAAACATAATAGGTTCAGATCTGAAATCATGGCACTCGGGCCCTAGTGACAAGCATTAAGCATAGCAAAGTCATAGCAACATCAATCTTAGAACATAGTGGACACTAGGGATCAAACCCTAACAAAACTAACTCGATTACATGATAGATCCCATCCAACCCATCACCTTCCAGCAAGCCTACGATGGAATTACTCACACACAGCGGTGAGCATCATGAAATTGGTGATGGAGAATGGTTGATGATGATGATGGCGACGGATTCCCCTCTCCGGAGCCCCGAACGGACTCCAGATCAGCCCTCCCAAGAGGTTTTAGGGCTTGGTGGCGGCTCCGTATCGTAAAACGCAATGATTTCTTCTCTCTAATTTTTTTCTCCCCAAAACACAATATATGAAGGTGGAGTTGGAGTCGGAGAGGCAAAAGGGGGCCCGCGAGGTAGGGGCGCGCCCCCCACCCTCGTGGCAAGGTGGTGGGCCCCCTGGCCTTCATCTTTGGCAGGTATTTTTCTTATTTTCTGAAAAGTGTCTCCGTGAAGTTTTAGGTCATTCCGAGAATGTTTGCTCCTGCACATAAATAACACCATGGTAATTCTGCTGAAAACAGCGTCAGTCCGGGTTAGTTCCATTCAAATCATGCAAGTTAGAGTCGAAAACAAGGGCAAAAGTGTTTGGAAAAGTAGATACGTTGGAGATGTATCAATCCCCAAGCTTAATTCCTGCTCGTCCTCGAGTAGGTAAAAGATAAAATAAAGAATTTATGAAGTGTGAATGCTAGCAGGTGCATAAGTTTGATCAATGATAATTTCAATCACCTTTTCTAGCATCATTATATGTCATAACAGTAGCTCAACTCATAGAACTTTTCATGATCAAGTAACAAACTATTCACATGTTAAAATATAGACAATAAACTTTCTTGAAAACTAACAAACCTTGTTATTAGTCATCAAACAATTACAATTCATCTTATTTTCAGGAAGAGTCTATGTCAGAGCTTTGATTTAGCAAACTCCACATACTCAACTATCACTTAGTCTTCCATGATTGCTACCACTCAAAGCATATTTTTACAACAAATAGTATTCATCGAACACAGAGAAAGATAGGGGCTTAATGTTTCCCTTCCAACCTTTTACCTCAAGGGTAATGTCAACAGTAATAATTCATGCTCAAATATATGTGAATGGCCATATATGCCTAGATCTTTCCATCACATGATGCTTGCCAACTAAAGAGTATGTTGGAATGAGAAGGAATACTACTGACTCTTGCATAAAAGTAAAAGATAGGCCCTTCGCAGAGGGAAGCAGGGATTTGCAGAGGTGCCAAAGCTCGAAGCAAAAACAGAGATGAAAATAATTTTGAGAGGTATGCTTTCATTGTCAACATAACGACCAAGAGTTCCCAATATCTTCCATACTACATACATTATAGGCGGTTCCCAAACAGAAAGGTAAATATTTTACTCCCCCTCCACCAACAATCATCAATCCATGCCTTGCTCAAAACAACGGGTGCCTCCAACTAACATCAATCCTGGGAGAGTTTTGTTTGCAATTATTTTTTATTTGATTTTGATCTTTTGATCATGGGACCGGGCATCCCAGTTACCAGCCATTTTTCTCGTGAATGATGAGCGGAGTCCACTCATCTTGAGAATAAACCTAGCACGGAAGATACTGACAGCCGCTAGTCGCTACATGAGCGATTCGGGCATACAAAACATATTATTATTTGAAGGTTTAGAGTTTCGCACATGCAAATTTACTTGGAACGGCAGGTAAATACCGCATATAGGTAGGTATGGTGGACACTCATGGAAGAAACTTTGTTCAAGGGATTTGGATGCACAAGCAGTATTCCTGCTTAGTACAGATATTTTGGCTAGCAAAGGATTCTAAAAAGCAAGCACCACATGTTAGAAGATCCATAACAATATAACTTCTATACAAATATTGTCGGATTTCGGGTTCCGACAGACCCTTGAGGTTCGAACACTGGGGTGCGCGCGGAGATCTCTCCCATACCGATCTACGTCCGATCCTCTCGTGCGAACTAAGATGAAAATGATGAACAATACAAGAGACACAAGGTTTATACTGGTTCGGGCCACCGTTGTGGTGTAATACCCTACTCCAGTGTGTGATGTGGTGGATTGCCTCTGGGGCTGATGATGAATAATACAAGGGAAGAACAGCCTC
This sequence comes from Triticum aestivum, assembly GCF_018294505.1. Taxonomy (NCBI): domain Eukaryota; kingdom Viridiplantae; phylum Streptophyta; class Magnoliopsida; order Poales; family Poaceae; genus Triticum; species Triticum aestivum. The sequence continues at coordinate 550,946,253 of NC_057809.1, read as the reverse complement.
GCGAGAGGTGTTCTTGAGCTGGTGCGATGAACTGCTAGGGTGAGTTCCATCGCCTCTCTTTCTCTCTACTAGGGTTCTACCAGATCTCTCTCTCCTCTTTCTTCCCGGGTGTCCCCTTTCCTTTGTGGAGGCTAGCTCTATTTATAGAGGCCCTGGGCCTCTCCCCGAATAATTGAGCGGGAAGGGCGCCAACAATTGGCCATTTTGAAGGGGAACATCTGGTACAAGTTATCCTGACCAAAGGTGGTCTTCGGCTGCCAAAAGCACTGGTGATGACGCCGTCTTGGGCTCCACGGTGACCTCCGTCCTGCCGCTCTGCTGGTCTTGGTCTTGTTGCACCGGAATGGCAACCTTTGCCCGATGCCTTGGCCTGTGCTTGCCCCCTTTGCACCAAAGGGGAAACAAGGACACTGCACAGGTCGGCGCCCGCCTGGCCTTGATCGTCATGGCTTGCATCATGGGATCCTCGCGTGGTACCCTTGCATTGATCTCTCCGCCTCCTCGCGAGCCTGCCTGATGAGGCTGCTCTTGAGGAAGCTTCCTTCGTCCGCACCGCGAGGCTTGGCCCCTCGCGAGGGTCTTGAGCTTGAGCTGATGAAGATGGGCCGCGCTGGGCCCCCACTTGAGCCACGCCGCAGGCCGTAGGCAGGCAAGTCTAGGGACCCCCATTCCCAGAACACCGACAATAAACCCCGGGCCCAAGGCGCGCGCGTGCTTGGCCTAGCAGAGAAGCGAAGGGGCAAGCGCGAAGCGCCACAGGCCCTAACAGCCTGCGGCCTTGGGCGCCGCGTGGCGGTTGATTGGACGTGGGCGTCTGCACTTCCCACGACGCCTCGGCAACTACACGACTGACAAAAAGGGGGTGCTTGGGCCAGGCTTACTTGCCCTGCTCTCGTCCGCCTTGCCCTAGATCCCCTTTCTCGCTTTCCTCCTTCTTGCTCCCGAAATCCTCCAGATCCGTCTCAATCCTTCGCATCCGGTACGCCATGGCGACTTGCAAGTCCCCGACTGATGCTTGGTACTCGCTGGCCCTGGATTCCCTGAATTTGTCGGAGAAGAACCTCACCCTTGCGCGCCTGATGACGGTGGCGCAGGGCAGCGAGGGGGCGACTGTGCTCAAGGTCGGCTCCGACCAGCCTAAGGGCAAGGGGAGCACCTTCTACCCGTTCTTCTTGAGTGCCATTGTCGCCGGTCTGGTGCCTCCTTTCTCTGAGTTCTTCTATGCCGTTCTCCGCCAATACAACTTGCAGGCCCTGCATCTCCACCCCAACTATGTCCTTCTCCTGGCGATTTTCACCTACTATTGCGAGGCTCATGTTGGTGTGAAGCCCTCGGTGGCCTTGCTACGCCACTTTTTCTCCCTCCCGGTTTCCGGCGCTCAGGTCTCCACATGCGCGAGCTTCATTGCATACTCCAGCTCCAACGCCATCTTGAAGCCTGGGAAGATGATCGAAGGCTACCGGAGCAAGTGGGTTATGATGGATGTCGGGTGCCTCCATCCTCGGCTGGTATTGCCCACGGGGCAACCTAAGTCCGTTGACGCACGGTCCCGCGCGGAGCTTGTCGACCCTCGTGCGAAGGTGGTGTTGAGGAGGATGAACACGGACCTGAGGCCAAGCAACTTGGGGGCGGCGAAGCTGACCGGGGCCACGCTCCTAAGGGAGTTCTTGGAGCACCGGGTGGCTCCGCTCCAGGAGCAATCGCTCCCACTGTGGAGGCTTGGACGAGTAGACGCTTCCCTCCGCTTGAGCTCCGAGGCCCTGACCGATGAGGATCTGACTATGGACCTCCATTCCTTGGTTGGGGGAGACATGGCGAGCCCGGTGGGCGCCCCCGTCCCCCTGTTCCTTCATGACGACTGGGAGCAGGTGGTGAACGCCATGCCCACCTTCAACGGTGAGGGGCTGGTGCCCGAGGCAGCTCCCGAAGATCTGGCTGTCCTGGCGACGGTGAACTTGTCCTCTGGCAGCTCCAGTGGGGAAGAAGAGGCGGAGGAGGAAGCGTTTGACTCGGAGGAGACTGGCGAGGATTGGGGGGAGTCCTTCCCTCGGCACAGGTCCCAGGCCCTCCGCTCCATGCCGGACGACGACGAGGCCAGCGCCAGGCGAGGAAGGGAGGGCTCTTCCTCGGTCACGAGGAAGGGAAGGTCGAGCCTAGTTCCCCTAGAGTCTGCTCTGGTCCCTGGGGGGTCCAAGGCCAGCTCCATCCCTCCTGACGCGCCTTCTGCTTTCGGGCCCTCCAAGGCTGACCCCCGCTGCAGGCTCTCGGGCTTCAAGTTTGGCCGGAAGTTGCTTGAATCCACGGGCGACGTCCAGTAAGTGCTCGATTCGTGCTCTGCTTGGTTTCTGCTGCTGAGGCTTGACATTTGCGCTCTTTTACCAGGCCGGCACCTTCTGCCAAGAGGTTGAAGGAGGCTTCTGCAGCCCCGCTTGGGGCGAATCTGTTTGTCGGGGCGACGCCTTCGGCTATTGGGGGAGAGGATGGCGAGGCCCGCGCCTCTCTGAGCCAACCGCCCTCGCGAGGCCAACTGGGGCACCCCGGCGAGGAGTCAGCCCCCGTGGCCCCGCTGGACCTGGAGTCGACTATGCCTGACGCTGCGGCCGTGGCGGCCAAGGCTCAGGAGGTCCCTTCCTGCCAAGCCGTGGTCATGCTGCCATCTTCTCCGCCTGCTCCCCAGGTTCTTGTCTCTTCTGCTCCCTCCGCCGCTGTCCTGGACCAGGTCGCCAATGAGCTGAGCCAACTGCAGGAGGATCTCCTGAGCGCGGACCCTCGTCTAGTGGCCGGGCGCCTGGAGTTGGCCTCTGGCTAGGCCCGTTCTACTGCTTCCGTCCGAGCGGTGCTGAGCCAGGCCGTGTCATCCTCCGACGAGGAGAAGCGGGCCGCTGACCAAGCCAAGGCCGCTCGCGATGCTGCCCTGGGCGATGCTGCAAATGCCCAGGGCCGCTGCAAGATGCTTGAGGCCGAGCTGCAAGGCCTGCGCGATGAGATCGCCAAGGAGGTGCACAGCCGCTGGGAGATGGAGAAAGAGATGAAGGCTAGGGAGGCCGCCGCCAAGGACCGGGACGCCAAGCTTGATGACCGCCACAACCGACTGGAGACACTGGAGCGGTCGCTGAAGGCAGATAGGACCGAGCTGGACGCCAAGGCGAAGGTCCTGACGGAGGACCGGGTGGCCTTCGTGAAGCTGGAGAAGAAGGCTCATGGCATACTGAAGACGCTGTATGAGAGCGGCCTGGAGGAGCCGTTGGCTGGTGAGGAGGATAGCCCCGCCAAGATGCTCCCCTTCCTGGTTGATGCGCTTGAGGATGTCGCGGACGGCCTTGGCCCCACGGTCGAGGCCGAGGCGCGTGTCCTGTCTTCTACGACACTAACGCGTGTCCTCAGCCATGTCTACCTGCGCGACCCCAACGTCGACTTCGACAGCCTGCTGGAGCCCGTGAGCGGCGACCGTGCCGCTGCCGCCGCTAAGGCCGTGAGAGGCCGAGCCGAGGTTTTGCTGGGGAAGTTCCGCTCCCCCAGCGTCCTGCCCGGGCGCGGTGCCACCGGCATCGTGACCTCGGGAGGCGAAGCCGTCCAGCGTAACTCCACCACCGGTGACGGCATTACTGGGGAGTGATCCCTTCGCAGCTTCCATCCTATTTTATTCCTGCACATGCACCATGCCTCGCAGAGGCGTTTAAACTTGTGTTTGGCATTGTGGAACAATCTTATGGCTTGTAATATTTGGTTTGAATTTCCCGGAATTTGCATTTTCCTCTCCTACTTGCTTACGCTCTGCGTCGGCAGGGCCCGGCCCCACGCGTACCTCACCCATCGTTAGCCCCGACCGGAAACTAAGGACAGGACTAAGGAGTGAGGGGCTACGTGGAAAGTTAGGCTCCTGAGTCGCGATGCTCAGGAGTCCCCCTTGACATGCGAGCAACAAGTAGGGAAGGGCGGAGCGAGAAGTGGATTGACCGTTCTACGTCGGCAGGGCCCGGCCCCGCGCGTACCTCACCCAGCGTTAGCCCTGACCAGAAACCATGGACGGGACTAAGGAGTAAGGGGCTACGTGGCAAGTTAGGCTCCTGAGTCGCGATGCTCAGGAGTCCCCCTTGACGCTCAAACGGGTTTCGTACCTTGGCTCCGCTCGGGGAGTGGCGCGCGACGACCAGGTCCAAGGGACCTGGCTGGGTGGCGTGCGCTCGGGCGAGGCCCGGGCGTAGCCCCCGTGTCCAGCCCCCTCGCGCGGCACTCCCGAGGGGAGGCATTGCGATGGTGCCGGACACTGAGCTCTGGGCTCCCTGAGGTTGGTACGGCCATGGGCCGCCCTCAGTTGTTTATCACCAGCGCGGAGCATAGCGCTTCCGTATGTGTACGGGCATAGCCGCTCCTCGGTAGTGTCGTCAGCCAGCGCGGAGCATGGTGCTTCCACTGGTGCATGGGAGGGGTCTCCCCTCCGGGAGGAGCCCTCGGGGCATGTACAGCCCCGCCCTGACACATGGCCGGCATGGTAGGGCTAGGGGAGGTGTATCTAGGCACCCGTGAGCCAGCGCGGGACTCACGAAGCCCTACCTCGAGGCGGGTTGCGCCTGGCTCTGGGCCTTTATCAATTGGTGTGTTCCTGCATGGTTGTTAGAATGCAAATGCTCTACGTCCTCAGGTCCCGGCCCTCGAGCGAGCTCAGTCGCCGCTGGTATGATAGGTCGCGATGTCGTGGGTCAAGGCCAGGGGGTGAGGGATGGAGAGCCAGTAGGAGCCCATGAGTCGCGATGCTCAGGTACCCCCCCCCCTTTTAACGTGCAAGCATTTTGCATGACGACAACCAGTAGGTGATAATTATGGGAATCAGATTAAGCATGAAAAAACAACTTCACCCTAAGGTAAATGCTGGAAAAGCAACTGCCGCTGGGTCGGGCCCGAGCGGCGTGGGGATGACGCAGCCCGAGGGGCGCCCCCAACAAGGTAAGTAAAAGCATAACCAAAATGGATACATGCCGCGGGGACGGGCCCACGTGGCCTGGGAATGGTGCAGCCCTGTGGGCGCTCCCAGCTGAAAGTTGAACTCTGAAAGATGTCACCTGGTGCTGTTGAAGATGAAGTGATGCTGAGGAAGTGAGCGATGCGCGGTGAAGACGTCGGCCCTCATGAGCCCCCAGGCCCAGGGGCCTCGGGAGGCTCCGGTGGCACGTGCAGTTCTTCGGGGACCATCGCCACCTCCGCTTGGACCGCGCGATGCCTGCCCTCCTGAGCCTCCAGAATGCTCCTCGACTGGCGCTGATGTGCGGTGACCGCGCTCGGCAGGCCGAAGGGCATGCGAACGTAGCTGTGAGGTGGTCCCTCGCAGCGCCCTACGGCCGAAGGCCATAGGTGCTCCTGGAACGCAGCTCGGTTGAGCCCTGGTACGTCGACGCAGACGCGCAGTCCTCCATCCTCGCCTGGATGTGGGGCCACAGCAGGTGAGCTGCGGCTGCCGCGCATGACTCTGTACTCTTGTAGCTCATGGGTCTTCCTTGTGATGAACTCGTGGGGTTTGGTCTCCTTTCACTTGTACCTTCCTGAGGGAAGCGTGCTTGAAAGCACACCTCCAAGTGGTGCCCGAGCGCCTCCCCCGCGACCTTGGCAAGGTCGGCGGCTCTCCAAGAGAGAGCCCTCGAGCCCTGCCTGAGGAGGGCGCCGGGCGCGCCTTCCTATGTGTGAGAGGGCGGCGCTCCCAGATCGGGCGCGAATCCTGACGCAATACCTCCGGAGGTGCCTGCCTCCTTGTGGCTCGGGCCAGGTGAGGTCTTCTTCTTCTTGAGGGTCGCTTCGGGAGGCCTCCTGCTCCTGTGATCTGGGTCTTCGATTGCTGCGGCTTGGAACGCACGCTCAAGCGAGCACACTGCGTCCCTTTCTTCACAGGGTACGGTGATGACTCCACCGCTTCCTGGCATCTTGAGGACATTGTAACCATGGCGAGTCACTGCCATAAACTTGGCTAGGGCCGGGTACCCGAGGATGGCGTTGTACGGTAGGCGGATGTGAGCGACGTCGAAGTCGATGAGCTCGGTGCGGTAGTTGTTGCGTTGCCCGAAGGTGACCGGGAAGGCGAACCTGCCCAATTGGAATAGTGGAACCATCGGTGACTCCTGAGAAAGGCTTGGTCGGCTGAAGCTGGTCATACGGCACTTGGAGATTGTCGAACGTCTCGACGGACAGGACGTTGAGTCCTGCCCCACCATCGATGAGGGTCCTGGTGACCTGCACGTTGCTGATTACTAGGGAGAAAAGCATCGGGAGGACTCCGGCCGTTGCCGCACACTTGAGCTGGTCTGCGGAACTGAATGTGATCGCGCACGAAGACCACCTGAGAGGGCGCGTGGCCTCAAGCTTGGGAAGGACTGCATTCACCTCACGAGCAAACTGCTTGAAGATGCGCTATGAGGCTGGGGCCTGGGCGCCACCCAAGATGCAAGCAATTGCACGCGGCTCTTGGAAGCCCCCGGCCCCATCATCTTGGTGTTGGTCTTTGTTCCTCCTTGGTGGAGGCGGCAGAGGAGGGAGGCCTGCGTTGCCATGCGGGTGGCCCTCACGAGGCTGGTCCCTCCATCCTCCCTCGCGAGGCTGGTCCTGCCAACGATCCTCGCGAGGGCGGTCACGCCATCCCTGGCGAAGGCCACGGTCTTCCCATCGTTCGCCACCACTTCCTCCTCCTCGGCCATAGCCCCTGTCGTTGTGCTCTGGGCGTCGGCCAATCCGCCCATCTCGCACGGCTCTGAGCTCTTGACATTCGTTGGTGTTGTGGGTGTGGAGGTCGTGGTACACGCAGTACCGTCCGCCCTTGGATGACTCGGGCTACTCCCTGCCTCGATTGGTGTCTGGTTCCGCTGCTAGCATGGCAGCCCCCTTGCGCTTCACGTCTTTGGCCTTGGGCTTCTTTTCTTCTGGGTCGGCTGTCAGGAGCTCGAGGAGGGAGAGACGCCCTCCCTCAGCCCTGGCGCACTTGGTCGCCAAGTTGAACAGCTCCAGGGATGTGCACAGGTCTTCATGGATTGCTAGCTCTTCCTTCATCTTCACGTCGCCCACGCCGTCGGAGAAGGCTGAGATGACAGCTTCCTCAGTCACCTTGGTGATCTTGAGGCGAGCGTAGTTGAAGCTTTGGATGTACTTCTGCAGGGTTTCTCCTGGCTGTTGCTTGATGCGGCGCAGGTCGCTCACGGCCGGGGGCTGGTCGCGTGTGCCCTGGAAGTTGGCGATGAAGCGGGTGCGCATCTCGCTCCAGGAGGAGATCGTGCCGGGAGCCAGGTTCGGGAGCCAGGTGCGGGCGCCATCCTTGAGCGCCATGGGGAACCAATTCGCCATGACCTTTTCGTCTCCGTTGGTGGCTACGATGCCCAGCTCGTAGAGCTGCAGGAACTCCGCGGGGTCCGCTGTGCCATCATAGCGGGGAGGAAGGTCAGGCTTGAACTTGCCTGGCCATGTGACGCCGCGCAGCTCGGGGGTGAAGGTGAGGCAGCCCACCGTGGCCACCGGCGCCCTTTGCTGGTGCTGGACTTGTTCTTGCGGGTCACCACATGCCGCCACTGGGAGTAGCGCGGGGTCTCGTCGTGGAGGCGCTGGGGCGCGATCTTGGCGTGCCGGTGCTGGGAGCACGCGAGCACCTTCCCGGGGACGTGGGATCTCTTGGCAGCTCCCTTCTTGCTGCGCAGGCGCCGGACGTGGAGGGTCCCGCCCTGGGGCTGCGCGCCTTGGAGCCAAGGCACCTTCTTGGGGAGGAGGCGGTGGAGGCGCCTCCTGATCCTCGCTCCCTGCACATGATGGAGGGCGAAGCAACAAGAGGGACCGCAAGGGGGAGCCCCCTGCGGCACTGACGAGCTCGATGATGCGGGCGAGCCAGTCCTCGTAGAGGTTGTCGACAAGGCTATAGTGGACGAGCTCCTGCGCCAAGAGCAGTGAGGCGTGCGCATCCATGGGTGCGCGACGGCCGTGGGACGACGAGCCAGCTGGAGTCAGCGACGGGGTGGCGGTGCGGCCATCCCGCCGCACCAAAGGATGCTGGGACAAGGCCTGCTGCTCGTTCCCCGCCGGGCCGGTGGCGGCGGGCCACGGGGAACGACTCGGGTACCCGCCGACGGGCGCCGTCTGGGCGACGCGAGTGGCGCGAACAGCCCGGTGCTCGACGCGAGCCTGGCAAGCATCAGCCATGGACACGACGGAAGATCACACGCGAACAGCGGAAGAAAGATTCCGGCGCACCCCTACATGGCGCGCCAAATGTCGGATTTCGGGTTTCGGCAGATCCTTGAGGTTCGAACACTGGGATGCGCACGGAGATCTCTCCCCTACCGATCTACGTCCGATCCTCTCGTGCGAACTAAAATGAAAATGATGAACAACACAAGAGACACGAGGTTTATACTAGTTCGGGCCACCGTTGTGGTGTAATACCCTACTCCAGTGTGTGGTGTGGTGGATTGCCTCTGGGGCTGATGATGAATAGTACAAGGGAAGAACAGCCTCGCGAGAGGTGTTCTTGAGCTGGTGCGATGAACTGCTAGGGTGAGTTCCGTCGCCTCTCTTTCTCTCTACTAGGGTTCTACCAGATCTCTCTCCCTCTCCTCTTTCTTCCCGGGTGTCCCCTTTCCTTTGTGGAGGCTAGCTCTATTTATAGAGGCCCTGGGCCTCTCCCCGAATAATTGAGCGGGAAGGGCGGCAACAATTGGCCATTTTGAAGGAGAACATCTAGTACAAGTTATCCTGACCAAAGGTGGTCTTCGGCTGCCAAAAGCACTGGTGATGACACCGTCTTGGGCTCCACGGTGACCTCTATCCTGCCGCTCTGCTGGTCTTGGTCTTGTTGTACCGGAATGGCAACCTTTGCCCAATGCCTTGGCCTGTGCTTGCCCCCTTTGCACCAAACGGGAAACAAGGACACTGCGCAGGCCGACGCCCGCCTGGCGCCCGCCTGGCCTTGATCGTCATGGCTTGCGTCATGGGATCCTCGCGAGGTACCCTTGCATTGATCTCTCCGCCTCCTCGCGAGCCTGCCTAATGAGGCCGCTCTTGAGGAAGCTTCCTGTCGTCCACCCCGCAAGGCTTGGCCCCTCGCGAGGGTCTTGAGCTTGAGCTGATGAAGATGGGTCGCGCTGGGCCCCCACTTGAGCCACGCCGCATGCCGCAGGCAGGCAAGTCCGGGGACCCCCGTTCCCGGAACACCGACAAATATACCCAAGCATAACTCATTAGGTTGGCTTGCTTGTCCAACTTCAACTAATTTGCTCAGGTTGGAAAATAATTAATGGGGCTCACAATCGTAAAATATGTCCAGGATAGTATATTTATATGTGAAATATCTCTTCCCTCAATATTCTTTCATGAATTGTTCTAGTAACCAATACAATGTTTGCTAACCTTCAATAAATTACCATCTCTACTTATTATATGTAAAATCATTACTACCCATGGGATAAGCATATGAAATATATATTATTTCAGATTTATGACATTCAAATCATTCAACCATTTACTCATAGTATATAAGTGAAGCACACGAGTAAATGACAAACTACTCCAAAAAGATATAAGTGAAGATCAATGAGTAGTTAAATAATTATTTAGCTATGTGAAGACTCTCCCATCTAATAATTCCAGATCTGGTATTCTATTCAAACATCAAGCAAAACAAAATAAAACTACATTGCAAGGATAGCACAACTCATGTTAAGAAGCAAAAACTTAGGTTCAACCGATACTAACCGATTGTTGTTGAAGAAGAAAAGATGGGATGCCTACCAGGGCATCTCCAAGCTTAGATGCTTGATACTTCTTGCAATAATATCTTTGGGTGCCTTGGGCATCCCCAAGCTTGAGCTTTTGTGTCTCCTTAATTGTTTTTATATCTCGGTTTCCTAAATCTCGAAAGCTTCAACCACGCCAAACTCAACAAGAACCCGTGAGATAAGTTAGTATAAACCAATGCAAAACTTTATCATCTTCTACTGTAACAAATAACTTAAATTATTATTCAACATTGCATACTAAATGTCTCTGCATATTTAATACTCCTATCCTCAAATAGAATCATTAAACAAGCAAACATATGCAAACAATGCAAACAAAACAGCAATCTGTCAAAACAGTACAGTCTGTAAAGAATGCAAGATTCATCCTACTTACCTAACTCCAAAAATTATGAAAGAAAATTCCCACTGTAGTAAATTTATCAGAGTTTAATATGCAAAAGGTTTCAACATTTTATCACATTCTGACTTTTCTAAGGAAATTTTGCAACAGCGGTAAACTTTCTGTTTTCAAACAGCAACATGTATACTTGCAAAATAAGCATAGTAAAGGCTATCCCTGACATTTTTATCGAGAATATAGATGCAAAACATTGCTCTAAATAACATCAAGTAAATACTAAAAAAATCAAATGATGCTCCAAGCAAAACACATATCATGTGTTGAATAAAAATATAGCTCCAAGTAAAGTTACCGATGAACGAAGACAAAAGAGGGGATGCCTTCCGGGGCATCCCCAAGCTTAGGCTCTTGGTCATCCTTGAATATTACCTTGGGGTACCTTGGGTTTCCCCAAGCTTAGGATCTTGCCACTCCTTATTCCATAGTCCATCGAATCTTTACCAAAAACTTGAAAACTTCACAACACAAAACTCAACAGAAAACTCGTAGGCTCCGTTAGTATAAGAAAATAAAACCACCACTTAGGTATTGTTGTGAAGTCATTCTAAATTCATATTGGTTTAATATCTACTGTATTCCAACTTATCTATGGTTCATACCCTCCGATACTACTCATAGATTCATCAAAATAAGCTAACATCACATAGAAAACAGAATCTATCAAAAACAGAACAGTCTGTAGTAATCTGTATCAAACGTATACTTATGTAAGTCCAACAATTCTGAAATAAATTGGTGGACCTAAGGAATTTTTCTAGTAATCATATGCCAGAATACAATCAAGGTCTGACTACGGAACCAAAATAAAAGAAGACCACCCCTAATGTAGATCCCCGATCGCCCCGACTGGGCTCCTCTACTGATCGACAGGAAACGAAACAACACAACGAACAAGACCTTCATCGAGCTCCGACTTGAGCTCCGTCACGTCATCTGCACTGGTATCATCGGCACCTGCAACTATTTGGAAGTATCTGTGAGTCACGAGGACTCAGCAATCTCACACCCGCGAGATCAAGACTATTTAATCTTATGGGTAGGAAAGGGGTACTGAGGTAGAGCTGCAGCAAGCACTAGCATGTATGGTGGCTAACTTACGCAAATGAGAGTGAGAAGAGAAGCAAAGCATGATCATGAACTAGAAATGATCAAGAAGTGATCCTGAAACTACTTACGTTCAAGCATAACACAAGAACCGTGTTCACTTCCCCGACTCCGCCGAAAAGAGACCATCACGGCTACACACGCGGTTGATGCATTTTAATTAAGTTAAGTGTCAAGTTTTCTACAACCGGACATTAACAAATTCCCATATGCCCATAACCGCGGGCACGGCTTTCGAAAGTTCAAAACCCTACAGGGGTGTCCCAACTTAGCCCATCACAAGCTCTCACGGTCAACGAATGATATTCCTTCTCCCAGGAAGACCCGAGAAGACTCGGAATCCCGGTTACAAGACATTTCGACAATGGTAAAACAAGACCAGCAAAGCCGCCCGATGTGCCGACAAATCCCGATAGGAGTCACACGTATCTCGTTCTTAGGGCACATCGGATGAGCCAGACGTCAGGTTGGCATAGACCCTGGTTGCCCAAGGGGCACCGGACATCGCTCAGGTTGGACCAATACTTAGAGAAGCACTGGCCCGAGGGGATTAAAATAAAGATGACCCTTGAGTCTGTAGAACCCAAGGGAAAAAGGCTAGGTGGCAAATGGTAAAACCAAGGTTGGGGCCTTGCTGGAGGAGTTTTATTCAAGGCGAACTGTCAAGGGGTTCCCATTATAACCCAACCGCGTAAGGAACGCAAAATCATGGAACATAACACCGGTATGACGGAAACTAGGGTGGCAAGAGTGGAACAAAACACCAGGCATAAGGCCAAGCCTTCCACCCTTTACCAAGTATATAGGTGCATTAAAGTAAACAAGATATAATAATGATATCCCAACAATAATCATGTTTCAACAAGGAACAAACTTCATCTTCACCTGCAACTAGCAACGCTATAAGAGGGGCTAAGCAAAGTGGTAACATAGCCAAACAACGGTTTTCTAGGACAAGGTGGTTTAGAGGCTGGACATGGCAACATGGGAGGCATGATATAGCAAGTGGTAGGTATCGCAACATAGCAAAAGAGCGAGCAACTAGCAAGTGAAGATAGAAGTGATTTCGAGGGTATGGTCATCTTGCCTGAGATCTCGCAAGGAAGAAGAACGAGTCCATGAAGAAGACAAACGGACGTAGTCGAACGGATCCTCACAAACGCGACGTTATCGGAACTAACTCGAAGAAGCAACACTGGAAAGAAGCAAACAACCTAGTAAACAACCATCACAAGCATAAACATGGCATGATGCGCAACCAAGTATGATGCATGTCCGGTTTAATGAGGCATGGCATGGCAAAGTGCACAAACAATACTACAAATTTAGTGGAGCTCAATATGCAACGAGTTGCATATTGACGAAACACCACATGACTTATTTAGTTCTCTCTCGTTTATGTACCCAACAATATTAAATGTTGTTAACATGGCAAGGGGTGAAACATGAGTAAATTTCACAATTAGGCATTTTAAATGAGGTCCCATATGCATTAACAATTTAATGCAACAACAATTTTAACCATTTAAATATTATTAACATGATGCGGCTGACATGTTCAAGTTTATGCAATCTTTATTAAAAGTTGACAAGAGCATTATGAAGCATTTTTCACCGTGGTGGAAAGAAAAGGGGTGCCACAGCAACGATAACGATAACGGTGCCACGGCAACATTCCGGTTCCGGTAACTCGGTTGAGATACCGATGCAAAGGAGAAGTGTGTGGTTGCGTGCAAAAGATGGTGGGGCGCTCCCGGATACCGGGTGTCCCATGAGTCGATGGCATGGAAGCGAGAGACACTATGGACACGGAGCAACACACGGTTCAACTCATACATCGCAAGCATTCGTTCACGGACGTCGTCTCAGGGTTATACCTTTGAAGCATGCAAACGAGACGGTTCGGGTTCGGTGCAAAGTAGAGGAAGTAGACGTTCTCGCGACGGTAGTGGAAGTAGTGGCCCTCGCTTCGTAGATGTTCACACTTCGTAGGTGTTCGGGGTCAAAACAAGGAACTTGACGTCCACGGGTCTTCGAGGGTCGACGGTTCATGTTCCGTAGACGTTCGAGCGGCAGTAGTGGTACACGTTCACGGAGTAGGTCGTACTCGTCGTCGGTAGATGTTCACTTGACGGCCTTCAACGGCGGTAGTTGTTCTCGTTTCATCGTGGAAGTAGTTGCACATCTCGTAGTGGTACTTGACAATTTCGGAGACGGTGGAAGACAAACTTGGCGGTCCTCGTTGATCTAATACTTGGCATTATTCCCTGTACGGTGGTCGTTTTAGGCATCGGGCATCGAGGTACTTGGCAGTCTTGTGTAGACGAACTTGAGGTACGCCGTGGCAGAGGAATCAACGTTGCAATGGTGGTCTCGACGTAACCAGATCGAAGCAAGGCCAAGGGGTCTCATGCATCACAGATCGAAGCAGCGGTCGTACTCGTCCTCCCGCGAGCAGAGACGAGGGCACCAGGAAGACCTACAAGGAGCAGCAACAGCAAGGGCGTCGGGTAGGTGATGGCCGTGGCAGGAGCGTGCACGAGGAGGACGCAGGCGAAGATGTGGTGGAGGTCGCCGGCGCGGGCGAAGGCAGCGGTAGCAGGGCACGGCGGACGGCGCTACCAGCGCAGGTGGAGGAGGAGCTGCAGGGGAGCGGCTGGAGATGTTCGACGTGGCTTCTCTGGCCCATGGCAGGAGGCCATGGCAGGCAGACGACGTAGGAGGAGAGGATGCAGGGGCACTGGGGTTGGCGCGGTCGGAGGCCAGGGCCGTGGGGCGGAGCTTCGCGGCGTCTTTGGTGGTAGGGAGGCGCGTCCATGGCGACCGACGTGAGGAGGAGGCCGGGGAAGGAAGGCCATGGCACCAAGGGGAAGGAGGCGCAAAGGCAGGACTTGCCGGCGGTGGCGCCAAGGAGGTGGAGCAAGAGGTGCGGCCGCGACCTGGCACTGCAGAGGCTGCGGGTCTAGGCCCAAGAGGCTGCGGGGGGGGGGGGGGGTAGGATGGGCCGGCCGCTGGACCTGATTGGCCCGCTGGGCTAAGCTCTCTCTCCCCTTCCTATTTCCTTCTCTTTACAAAATAGTGAAAACAGAGAAAGGAAAAGAGAGAAGAGAAGGTTCGAGGAAGAATTTGGGCATGTGGTTAATTTTCTTGGACTCACAAAAATATGCTCGGTCCGAGAAAATTAGAAAAAGCCAGAGCGAACGATAAGAATTCAAACCCATTTGAATTTAATTCAAATGGGTTTGAACTAGAACGAGGTTTTAGGAGTGGCCAAAAATGTTGATAATTTAGGAGGAGCCTCGATAAATGGAGAAAGAATAAATGGCAAGGTTAGAGAGTCAACACTTGAAGAATAAAAGGCCAAGGGATTTAATATGCAAGTGTGTTATGGTGAATTTCAAATTAAGGAAATATTTAATATAGCTCCCTAATATCGGGAGGATATGTTATAAAAAGAAGTCATCCTCCCCTCGATTTAAATGGATCGAAGATCCATACGATTTATTTAAAAGAGTTTTGAAACAGTTGCAATGTTAATGGCATGATGACATGATGCAATGCACATGATGCAATGATGAATGCAATGAACCAAACAAATCACACGACGAAACCCGGAAACCCTGGAAGGCATCTAAAGCTCCGGTCTTGGGGTGTCACAACACTCCACCACTACAAGAGGATCTCGTCCCGAGATCTAGGATGGCACCGGAGGAAAACGGAAGAGGAAGAGAAGAGGTAAAACTAAGTTGCTTCTTTGAAAAACGAGTGAAACCAAAGAACCTTGCGAGGTTGAACAAATTGAAAGAAAGAATGCAACGAAGAAGAACAAAGTTGCAAACACTCCGTTAGACAAGAGGAACAAGGAACATTAGTAGAACCTTGTAGGTTGAAAGACATAAGAAAAGTGTCACAAAGGACAAGAAGTACATGCAAGCACTCCGGTAGAACGAGATGTACAAGGAATGATAAAGATCAATTACGGCAACACTCCGATTGGAAATGGAAGGCATAGAATATGAACTTGGCAAAATTAAAGCCCTTGGATGAGACTCCGGTAAAAAGAGGAATGATAGCCACAACACTCTGGGTAAAACAAGATAGAGGAGGAAAAATAATGATATCATTTGGACAGCACTCCGACTGTAAATGGAAGGAATTCAACATGAATTTGACAAGATGAGAGTATGCTTGATGAAATCAACAACACACTGCCTCCAGAACTATTGAAAGAATGGCACAAGGGGTAAGAAAGATCTCAGACAGCACTCCGGTTGAGAAGGGAGGCAAAACTTGATAAGATGAGAGAACTTGAATGGAGGACACGACACTCTGGTTAAAAGGATAAGCAAAAGAAAGAACATGATCTTCCCAATACGAAATGATAAGTGAAGAGAGCATCATCACAATGCCTCCGAAAGAAAGAAAGAATGGAATGGAATGAACGGAGGGAAACAAGATCTTGGGAGAGCACGCTTACAACAAATGCTAGAATGGAGTTGTTGGATTATCAACAACGAAAGGATAAGCTTGATATGGGTTTATGGAATACATATCAAAATTATGAGGTGACAACCTGCCACTCACGGGAAAAAGATTTGATTGAGAGCTAGAAAAGATAGAAAGCTTATTCTACCGAGGTGATAAGAAAACTTGGATCACAGGTAATCATCACCAAGAGCAACATTCCCAATGGAAGGCTTTAGGTGAAACATATACCAAGATAACTCCAAGGAAGAAAAAGATGGGTTTAAATATCTCATTCCTGAACTTGTGAATCATGAAACACGAAGGAAAATTATCAAGAACGACATAACACCACCTCAAAAGATAAGGTAGAAGGAATTGCACTTCGGAATGCAAGATGAAGAATACTTGAACTCCTTTGAAAAGAATCTTGATGAACACTTCGAGAAGGAATTAAATTCTTGATGAACCATCATGTAGAACCTCCATGAAGAACTCCGGTAATAAAAGAATGATCAAAAAGAAGTGGAGGATGAAAAAGAATAAGATTGAAGCCTTGCAATGATTGAATGAAGCTTTGCGACGAGATAAAGTGGAAACTTGGAACTCCGGAAAAGAAAGATGACTCACTTGAACCGAGAATTTACTCATCATGAACAAACTCCGGAAGAATGAATCAATCACTTCGATAAAGCAGGAATAAGAATTATGTTATGTGTATCTGATGGAGTCCTAGATTAGGGGGTCTCCGGACAGCCGGATTATATCCTTTGGCCGGACTGTTGGACTATGAAGATACGAGATTGAAGACTTTGTCTCGTGTCCGGATGGGACTCTACATGGCGTGGAAGGCAAGCTTAGGCAATACGGATATGTATATCTCCTCCTTTGTAACTGAACTTGTGTAACCCTAGCCCCCTCCGATGTCTATATAAACCCGAGGGTTTTAGTCCGTAGGATAACATACAATCATACCATAGGATATCTTCTAGGATTTAGCCTCTTCGATCTCGTGGTAGATCAACTCTCGTGATACTCATATCATCAAGAATAAATCAAGCAGGACGTAGGGTTTTACCTCCATCAATAGGGCCCGAACCTGGGTAAAACATCATGTTCACTGCCTCCTATTACCATCCGCCTTAGACGCACAGTTCGGGACCCCCTACCCAAGATCCACTGGTTTTGACACCAACATTGGTGCTTTCATTGAGAGTTCCTCTGTGTCATCGCCAGAAGGAAGGATGTCCCGTATCGTCTTTAAAGATGGTACTACTATTGGGGGAGCTTTGGCTGTTGGCCAAACTCTCCGACTAGGCGGTTTCATCCTGACCGCCTGTTCGGCCGCCGCACCGACAATGACTTCTCGGGTCATCAAAAACAGCCTCCACGTCAAATCGGCACTCGCCGAATAGATGGATCCAATGGAGCTCGCCTCCTTAAGAGAGCTCTTGGATCGCATCGCCGCCTTGGGAGTCGCTACGGACTATGATCGGATTGGGCTTAAACCCGATTGTCGGTGTCAAAACCGGCGGATCTCAGGTAGGGGTCCCAAACTGTGCGTCTAGGCCGGATGGTAACAGGAGGCAAGGGACACGAAGTTTTACCCAGGTTCGGCCCTCTTGATGGAGGTAAAACCCTACGTCCTGCTTGATTAATATTGATGATATGGGTAGTACAAGAGTAGATCTACCACGAGATCAGAGAAGCTAAACCCTAGAAGCTAGCCTATGGTATGATTGTTGTTCTGTATGTTGTCCTATGGACTAAAACCCTCCGGTTTATATAGACACCGGAGAGGGTTAGGGTTACACAAAGTCGGTTACAATGGTAGGAGATCTACATTTCCGTATCGCCAAGCTTGCCTTCCACGCCAAGGAAAGTCCCTTCCGGACACGGGACGAAGTCTTCAATCTTGTATCTTCATAGTCCAGGAGTCCGGCTGAAGGTATAGTCCGGCCATACGGACACCCCCTAATCCAGGACTCCCTCAGTAGCCCCTGAACCAGGCTTCAATGACGACGAGTCCGGCGCGCAGATTGTCTTCGGCATTGCAAGGCGGGTTCCTCCTCCAAGTACTTCATAGAAGATTTTGAACACAAAGATAGTGTCCGGCTCTGCAAAATAAGTTTCCACATACTGCCATAGAGAGAATAATATTTACACAAATCTAATCTGCTGACGTATTCCGTAGTGTGACATCGCACCACGGCCAAGCCTTTATTCGAATCGTTTTATTGTCCCACCTCAGCGTGTCATGCGAGGCGGTTTCCTTGGCACGTCTCGTTGAAGCAAAGATCGTGTACCCTTATTCCGGGATTCTCATCAATACGGGCGTGGGTAACCCAACCGCTTCTAAGACTCCTAGACTATAGGCAAGTCCAAACAGCCACGAAGAGGACGCTTGATATTCACCCTCTTTATAAAGGGACAAGGCTTTAATTTTTTCCCTCCCGTGCTCAATCGAATCCTTCCCCCACCTCAAGCTCAAACACCCAAAGTTCAGGTCAGGTGCTCCGAACCTTCAATCATGTCCGGATCTAGCCTTCAAGGCTGATGGATGCCTTCCTCCGTCACGGAAGAAGACATCAAAAAGTTGAGGGAGGCCAGATATTTGACCGCCGAGGTTTTGCATCGGCTGCCTGCCCAAGGGCAGGCCGTCCCGTCCCCCGAACCCAACGAGAATGTTGTGTTCATCTCCCACTCCCTCTGAGGTCTAGGCCTTGCTCTAGATCCTATCGTCAGGGGTTTGATGTTTTATTACGGGCTAGATTTCCATGATCTAGCTCCGGACTCCTTTCTCCATATCACAACATTTATTGTCGTGTGTGAGGCCTTCCTCTGGGTTACCCCTGACTTTGGCATGTGGCTCAAGACCTTTGAAGTAAAGCCGAAGATGATCGAGGGGCAACATGCAGCGTGTGGGGGTGCCTCAATATGCAAGATGACGGGTGCTCCATGGCCCAAAGGTTCCATTCCAGAGGTGTCTGAATTGTGGCAATAGGAGTGGTTCTACATCACGGCTCCTAGAAGTGCCAAGTGGGCGGCCGCCCCTGTTTTCCGCTCGGGCCCTCCACCACAACTGATGTCATGGATCAGCAGAGGTCTGAGATGGGGTCCAGCTAAGGACGTGCCTATACTGCAAAGCCGCATTCGAGATCTCTTCAATGGAGATTTTAGTTTGGTTGCGGTAATACAAGTTATGCTGGTTCGTCAAGTCCAGCCTTGCAAACGCCGGCCCCTTCGCTTGTGGGAGTTCAATCCCGAGGGACCACGTGTCATTCAAAATTTCCTCGGCCTGACGCACGAGGAGATGTATAAGTCATTCTTCGAACCTCAGGTAGAGTGTCCGAAAATCACCGAGGACGTGGGCCTGAGCAGTAACCGCGCCGCCAAACAGGTAAGGAATCTTCTGGCAGAACATACTATCTCTCATTTGTTACGAAGTTATTTCTGAGAGTTAACTTTTTGACCAGGACTGGCTAGCAAAGGCGAAGTTGATTCGGTGTTCGGCCCCCCTCCCTGAGGGTTTGGACAATCCGGTATTGGAAAAGATGCTCTAGGTCGCACCTTGCCCGGAGCCCTTGAAGGAAGATACTGGGGAGGATAATACGGGCGGACGCGGGCCCCCAACGCTGCCCGTTCTAACCGAGGGAGCGAGCGTCTCCATGAAGGAAGACGATCGGAGGAGGAAAAGGACTGAGCTCGGGGATTTGGAAGCTGAAGCTTCCAAATGGGAGAAGAAGTCTCCCAAAGAGGGTCCTACCTTGGGGGTGCTTTTGCCGCACAAAGTCCGCGGGGGGATCAATTCTCCAATGAGTCGTAAGTGACCCGAAATACTTTAATAGTACAGGTATGCCATCTTTCTCTTCTGAGAAAATAACCACCGCATATATCTTTGCAGTTCGGGCCTTAGCCCCTCTCAAATGAGCTCGTCTTCGGGGGATCTTCTTCCAGAGATGATGGAGAGCGAAACGCCTCCTCCAGACTCCTCCGCTCCGGAAGCGGGCGACCCCAAAGTGTCGTCGTGGAGGGCCTCTCCGAGTCCGGTGAGGCCAAAAGATAATCCCATTGGCCCCCAAAGCTCCCAGTGTCCGGCTCCCGAAGAGAGCGGACAAAAGAGTCCGACACCGTCTGGTGTGCGATCGGATGTTCTGAGGGAGTTGATGGGGCGAGCGGCCATCTCAGATGAACACCATGTGCTGATGAATACGGTGATGGAGAGAATCTCGTCCGCCAAAAGCGGATTGCATGAAGCTTTTATGAGTCTACTAACAGGCTTTGAGGTACGTAAAATAATGTATGATAGTCCTGCACATGCTAGGTGTGCCCTGTGTAGATAGTAGTGTTGGAAATATGCCCTAGAGGCAATAATAAATTAGTTATTATTATATTTCCTTGTTCATGATAATCGTTTATTATCCATGCTAGAATTGTATTGATAGGAAACTCAGATACATGTGTGGATACATAGACAACACCATGTCCCTAGTAAGCCTCTAGTTGACTAGCTCGTTGATCAATAGATGGTTACGGTTTCCTGACCATGGACATTGGATGTCATTGATAACGGGATCACATCATTAGGAGAATGATGTGATGGACAAAGACCCAACCCTAAGCCTAGCACAAGATCATGTAGTTCGTATGCTAAAGCTTTTCTAATGTCAAGTATCATTTCCTTAGACCATGAGATTGTGCAACTCCCGGATACCGTAGGAGTGCTTTTTGTGTGCCAAACGTCACAACGTAACTGGGTGGCTATAAAGGTACACTACAGGTATCTCCGAAAGTGTCTGTTGGGTTGGCATGAATCGAGACTAGGATTTGTCACTCCGTGTAAACGGAGAGGTATCTCTGGGCCCACTCGGTAGGACATCATCATAATGTGCACAATGTGATCAAGGAGTTGATCACGGGATGATGTGTTATGAAACGAGTAAAGAGACTTGCCGGTAACGAGATTGAACAAGGTATCGGGATGCCGACGATCAAATCTCGGGCAAGTATCGTACCGCTGGACAAAGGGAATTGTATACGGGATTGATTAAGTCCTTGACATCGTGGTTCATCCAATGAGATCATCGTGGAACATGTGGGAGCCAACATGGGTATCCAGATCCTGCTGTTGGTTATTGACCGGAGAGTCATCTCGGTCATGTCTGCATGTCTCCCGAACCCGTAGGGTCTACACACTTAAGGTTCGGTGACGCTAGGGTTATAGAGATATTAGTATGCGGTAACCCGAAAGTTGTTCGGAGTCCCGGATGAGATCCCGGACGTCACAAGGAGTTCCGGAATGGTCCGGAGGTAAAGATTTATATATGGGAAGTCTTGTTTTGGTTGCCGGAAAAGTTTCGCATTATCGGTATTGTACGGGAGTGCCGAAAGGGGTCCGGGGGTCCACCAAGGGGGTCCACCTGCCCCGGGGGGCCACATGGGCTGTAGGGGTGTGCGCCTTGGCCTATATGGGCCAAGGGAACCAGCCCCAAGAGGCCCATGCACCAAGAGATAACGGAAAGAAAGAGTCCTAAAGGGGGGAAGGCACCTCCTAGGTGCCTTGGGGAGGATGGACTCCTCCCTGGCCGCACCCTTCCTTGGAGGAAGGGCCAAGGCTGCGCCCCCCTCTCCCTTGGCCCTATATATAGTGGGGAGAAGGGAGGGCAGCCATACCTAAGCCCTGGCGCCTCCCTCTCCCTCCCATGACACATCTCCCTCCTCCCGCAGTGCTTGGCGAAGCCCTGTTGGAATCCCGCTACTTCCACCACCACACCGTCGTGCTGCTGGATCTCCATCAACCTCTCCTCCCCCCTTGCTGGATCAAGAAGGAGGAGACGTCGCTGCTCCGTACGTGTGTTGAACGCGGAGGTGCCGTCCGTTCGGCGCTAGGATCATCGGTGATTTGGATCACGACGAGTACGACTCCATCAACCCCGTTCTCTTGAACGCTTCCGCGCGCGATCTACAAGGGTAAGTAGATCCACTCCTCCCTCATTGCTAGATGACTCCATAGATAGATCTTGGTGACACGTAGGAAAATTTTGAATTTATGCTACATTCCCCAACAAGTAGCCCCTGAGACTCTGGTTGTCATCGGAAACGATGACGAACAAAGGATCATATTCCCAGGTAATAACCATACTGCTTCTATGTGCAGGTGATTGAAGCTCCGGTGGCTAACCGGACTAGCGAGTTTGCCCATTTAAAACGGTAGTTGGATGCGGCAGACGCCGACATCGAGCTTGTTAACAAAAGGCTTGACGAGGCACAAGGTAAGTGTCATTATCTGGTAAACGCCACATAGTAAGAGCAGCATGATGCCAGTATCTTTAATATGTTGTGACTGCAGATGGAGCTGCCACTGTTGAAGCCTTGTGGGCAGAACTTACCAGAGCCAAGGAACAAGCAAGGTTTGGTAATGCGGCTGCTTTGAAGGCGGACGAAGAGTTGAAAGCCGAGAAGGCCGCGCATGGCGAGAGCCGAAATAAGATGGCCAAGATGGCCATAGAATTAAAAGCCGCCGCCGACCGTTGCCGGGTTCTTAAAAAGGAAAACCTAGCGAAGGCATCGGACCTTGAGAAGGCTGCTGCGACGAGAAAAGACATCCGCTCTGCTATGAGGGCGAAGAAGGAGGAGCTGCGGGAAGCCGGGGATATTGTAGCTGGGAAATCCTTTATGTTGCGGAGGAAGTTCGGAGATCCACGGTATGCCTCTCTGGATCGGCTGTGGAGTTCGGATGATGTGTATATGGATTTGGCGGCGAGCGCTGCCGATGCGGCCAAGTACTTCCAGGGTCAGATGGACCGTGAAGTGGACCAGCTGTTTTGGACACAATTCCATTCTCCCGAGCGTCCGCTTTCATTGACTGACCAATTAGCCGAATGGGCAGAACTAAATAGGTTGTCCGGACTCGCCATGAGGTCTGTTGTGGATCAGCTATGGCCGGAAAGGCCAAAACCGAGCATCTATTTCAGCTTGGTGCAGCAGTTGCTTGACGTGGTGCCGCGCATTAATGCGATGAAGAGGTCGGTGTTCATAGAGGGCTCATGGATGGCCTTTGCCCATGTTAAAGCATACTGGGCGGAGATGGATGCTACCACTGTTGCAGCGCGGGATTCGGCCATAGGTCGAATAGCTGTTGAGCACTACTTTGAAGAAGTTCTTGAGGGTGCTCGTTTGATAGAGACCCAGTGCTCAAAAG
Source organism: Triticum aestivum (assembly GCF_018294505.1). Classification (NCBI taxonomy): domain Eukaryota; kingdom Viridiplantae; phylum Streptophyta; class Magnoliopsida; order Poales; family Poaceae; genus Triticum; species Triticum aestivum. The sequence goes on along the minus strand of NC_057809.1, from coordinate 550,923,323 downwards.
ATATTATGTTTGAGTGATATGTAATCTCATTGTAAGCAAAATGCTTTTATAAATTTTTTATAAGGCTATTTTTATACTTTTTCCTGAAAGTAATATGATGCCTCCTGGGCGGCCGTTTATGTATACATGTGTATAACCTAAAAGATTGCAGCCGTCGGCTTCAACCCCCACGCATATAATGCGGAGGTGCTCGCAAAAACACGCGTTCACACTTAACCCAACGTCTTGGTCCTATTAAGGAGGTGATAGCGGAGCGAGCGAGGCAACCGGACTATAATGCTTTAGCACTTTCACTTAGCCATAGGAGTTTGACAGTGGGGCTACTAGATAGCCCCTGGTGGCTCCACACTCTCCCGATCCTGGGGTGCATAGATGCCTGGCCGGAAAACGGCCCTTCGTTAAGGCGGAGGAATTCTAACATTCCAACAGGTCATCGAGTGGTTGACCAGTCTCATGCTATATCACGACAGTCAGTTTTTGGCTGTCTCTACTGAGGTGCTCGTCCGGATGAACCAGGGCACAATTGCAGTAGTCCTCCTGGTGCTACCTTAGCCGGTAAAGCGGAACGTAAGGCACCAAAACACAGGAGCTGGGCAAACCCAACATTTGACCAAAGACAATGATTCGGAGCTGATGCATATAGGGCCAAACTCGCGACGCCGAACACTCCCTAAGGTATTCGGTCTTTGTGGTATAAACCGGGCCTAAATAATGGCCTTTGTAAGAAGCCCCTTCTGTCCAGGTACGTGCATTGTTCTGGCGTGGCCACATGCCAAGACGTCAGCATCCTTCTCAACGGTGGATATGTATCAACAAGAGACAGTAAAAAAGGTTTACGCAGGGTCTTAATCTAAAAAGAATCCTTCGAGCGGGTCCCTGCTGCATGTCTGCGCCTGTGTCTCCGTTGTGCCGTATCGTGGACGGGTGTAGCACGATGATCGTCTGTAAAAGAGAGGAATTTAGGTGAAAAAGTTGTCGTGCAAAAAGATAGTTTTTAAAGAAACCATGTATAATTCAAGATGAGAAGAAATTGCCACTTGTCTGCGCGCGTTTAGCCCCTTGTATTGACAAATAGGGGTGTGACCATTTATTCGGTATAAATAGCTGTGCCGGACTTGACTAGTTGTGTCTGAGGTCTTGACGACCTATTGGATGCTTTCACTGGTCCGGGCGCCTTTATTGTGCGGCTGCCAAGGCAGCCGCCCTCTCTTCGGCGCGCATAGATCGCTTGATATTTCTGTTCACTGAAATGATGCCATGTGGACCGGGCATCTTGAGTGTGAGGGAGGCGTAGTGTGGTATTGCATTAAAGCAAGCGAAAGCTTCGCGTCCGAGCAGTGCTTGATAGCCACTTTGGAACGGAGCGATGTGGAAGGTTAAATGCTCGCGACGGAAGTTATCGGGGGAGCCGAATATGACTTGTAGTAGGAGGGAGCCCGTACAACGAGCCCCTGGGCCTGGCGTTACTCCTCTAAAGGTAGTATTGCTATGGTGAATTTTTGTTGGGTCTAACCCCATCCCGCGGATTGTATCATGATATATTAGGTTTAGATTGCTGCCACCGTCCATCAAGACTCATGTGAAGTGATATCCGCCAATTACTGGGTCTAATACCAGGGCAGCCCATCCTGCGCGTCGGATACTTGCTGAGTAATCACGATGGTCAAAAGTGATCGGTTGAGACGACCAGTGGCAGGACGTCGTGGTGACAGGCACTTGGGTATATTTTCCTGGGAGTGCCACGTTATTTTTTCCCTTGATCACGTGTAACACGTTTACTGTTTTGACTTCTGGTGGAAATTTCTTTTGTTCCCCAGTGTCTTGCTTGGGAGGCTCGTCCTCGTCTTCACTTGGTGTATCCTCCCCCTTGTGTACGGCTTTGAGCTTGCCGGACTGCTTGAAGACCCAACATTCTCTGTGGGTATGATTAGCAGGTTTACCAGGGGTACTATGGATCTGACATACTTGGTCCAGAATTTTGTTGGGGCTGGGCAGTTCATCCCTGGTGCCTTTAGAGGGTGGCTTTTGACCTGGCCGAGAGCTTTTGAATCCGGCGTTTACTATCATGCCCTTCGTGTTGTCTTCTTTATTCCGACGTTTGTTATTGCTGTTGCGCCATGATTTCCCATTTCCATCTCTAACTTCATATGTACTTGGGTCGCTGGTGCTGCATCTGGCTAGCCAGCTGTCCTCTCCCACGCAAAAGCAGGTCATGAGGCTTGTTAATGTGGCCATCGTTCTCGGCTTATTTTGGCCGAGGTGTCTGGCGAGCCATTCGTCACGGACGCTATGCTTAAAAGCTGCCAAGGCTTCAGCGTCCGGACAGTCGACAATCTGGTTCTTTTTAGTAAGAAACCTGTTCCAAAGCTTTTGGGCTGACTCTCCGGGCTGTTGAGTTATATGACTCAAATCGTCCGCATCCGGAGGTCAGACATAAGTCCCTTGAAAATTTGCCCGAAAGGCGTCTTCGAGCTCTTCCCAACTTCCAATGGAGCTTTCGGGGAGGCCTTTAAGCCAGTGACGAGCTGGCCCTTTGAGCTTGAGGGGTAAGTACTTGATAGTGTGGAGATCATCTCCTCGAGCCATATGGATATGAAGGATGTAGTCCTCAATCCAGACCCCAGGGTTTGTTGTTCCGTCGTATGTCTCTATGTTTATAGGTTTGAATCCCTCTAGAAATTCATGGTCCAGCACCTCATCGGTGAAACATAGGGGGTGTGCGGCGCCCCTGTAGCTGGGTGTACCGCGTTGTTCAAATGTTTGTTGTGTTGCATTGTATGCTGGGGCGCGCTTGCGTGGTCCATAGATGGATCTTGTTGCGCCGTCCTTTGGGTGCGAGCCCTCGCATGGGTCGCGTGTTGCATTGTGAGTGGCATTGTATGCCGCTCTGTGTTGGTAGAGGGGTCGTCTATCCGGCCAGGTGGCTGCTTTGATATTTGGTTGTGGGGGGTCTGTGGCCTCCTCATCGAATTCAGGTAGCAGCTTCCGTTTTGGATAGCTCTTGGAGGGGCGATTGTCGCCGTACCTCCCTGCTGTGTTGAGTATTTTACTCCATCTGATTTGGAGTGTGTCTTGCGCAGCCTTGAGCCTTTGCTTCTGCTTTTTAAGACTCCTTGCGGTGGCAACAAGCCTTTTACGGGCATTCTACTGCTCCGGGTGCCTGTCCGGCGTTATGTCATCCGAACCATTATCCTTGATAGAATTTGTTTGTTCGGTTTGATTATCCAGATTGCCGTTGTCCGGCAGCGGTTTGCCCTGCTCCAACGCTGGGTCTGTGTGATCGTTATTTCTGTCGAGGCGGGATTTGGGGCGGCGCTTGCGTTGCCGCTTTGACTGCTTTTCGAGGGAACAAGCCTTCGATGCGTCCTTCCGCTCCTCGTCATTATCTTTTGGTGCGTCCACCATGTATACGTCATATGACGAGGTGGCTTTCCAGTGCCCAATAGGCACTGGTTCTTCATCGTCTCCTTCATCGGCGTCCATACCGTTGATGTCTTCGGAGTCGAAGTCGAGCATGTCGGTTAAATCGTCGATAGTGGCTACAAAGTGGGTGGTGGGTGGGCTTTGAATTTCTTCATTGTCCGTATCCCAACCTTGCTGACCGTAGTCCGGCCAGGGCTCTCCTAATAAAGAGAGAGACTTTAGTGTCTTCAGAATATCGCTGAAAGGCGAGTGTTGAAAGATGTCCGTGGCAGTAAACTCCATGATCGGCGCCCAATTGGATTCGATCGGCAGGGGGGCGGAGGGTTCGGAGTCTGGAGAGGAGTCCGGCTCCTTGGAGTCACGAATCTCGCGGAGTGCGGGGCTGATGTTCGGCTCGATCGCTGTTGGGATCACAGCCCCCGAGGCGGCGTCCAACCACCCATCCTCGATCGGCGCAGTTGGCTCCGAATTAAGGGTCGAAGCCGATGCGGGTGCGGCCTCCAGGGCACTGTTCGGCGGCAGAGCTAGTTCATGCTCGTCGTGACAGTGCGGCGCGCTCGGCAGTGGCTTGAATCCGTCGAAGATCAAGTCCCCGCGGATGTCAGCCGTGTAGTTTAAACTTCCAAATCTGACCTGACGGCAAGGGGCATAGCTTTCGATCTGCTCCAGATGGCCAAGTGAATTGGCCTGCAGTGCGAAGCCGCCGAAGACGAAGATCTGTCCGGGGAGGAAGGTCTCTCCCTGGACTGCATCGCTATTGATGATCGTAGGAGCCATCAAGCCTAATAGCGACGACACAGAGGAACTCTCAATGAAAGCACCAATGTCGGTGTCAAAACCGGCGGATCTCGGGTAGGGGGTCCCGAACTGTGCGTCTAGGCCGGATGGTAACAGGAGGCAAGGGACACGAAGTTTTACCCAGGTTCGGGCCCTCTTGATGGAGGTAAAACCCTACGTCCTGCTTGATTAATATGGATGATATGGGTAGTACAAGAGTAGATCTACCACAAGATCAGAGAGGCTAAACCCTAGAAGCTAGCCTATGGTATGATTGTTGTTCTGTATGTTGTCCTACAGACTAAAACCCTCCGGTTTATATAGACACCGGAGAGGGTTCGGGTTACACAAAGTCGGTTACAATGGTAGGAGATCTACATTTCCGTATCGCCAAGCTTGCCTTCCACGCCAAGGAAAGTCCCTTCCGGACACGGGACGAAGTCTTCAATCTTGTATCTTCATAGTCCAGGAGTCCGGCTGAAGGTATAGTCCGGCCATCCAGACACCCCCTAATCCAGGACTCCCTCACCGATCAAAGGGAGATTAACTCTCCACCGGTCACCCATCATATTGCAGTGGTGGAGGAACAATGCGGCGACCTTTCCTCTAACTTGAGGACCAACTATGTCCGGATTCCCGAGCTCTCCGAGCCAGACGCCCGCTCGAGGGAGGACAACATTCAATCCTTGAACTTAGAGTCAGGCAGCAGGCTAGGATTATCGGGTAACACCCCGGAACCGGAACTTCCAAAATTGGAAACTCCTCGGCCCCTGGATCCCAGATCAGGTAAGGGTTCGGATTCAATTCCACCCACCCACCCAAACATAAGTGATCTTTCCCACATCAGGCAAGAGCCCCAGGAAACAGTACATCACTATTGGGCCAGATTCCTCCTTGCGATGAACAAGGTTAAGGACTGTCGCGAGGAAGACGCAATCCTATTTTTCTGCAATAATTGCACGGACAAGCGAATCCTTAACGCCATAAATCGCCGTGAGATAACACGCTTCGCTGACTTGGCGTCCATAGTACAAAAGTACTGTGCGATGGAAAGTGCCTGGAAAACTGAAACAAACTTTTGGGATAATCCGGCCCTGAATACAAACCCAGTCCGAAATAAAAGGGTGCATTATCACAATACACCCGGGTCAACTACCGAAAAGCAAAAACCCTCTACAGGGCATGGAACCGTACTGGAGGGATGGCTCAATGGACCCTGCAAAATTCATAGTACAGTGGATACAATACAGACCAACAGCCTTAGAGCATGTTGGATACTCCGGCAGGTGGCCAAAAGTGGTGAGGATCTTCTTATCCCAAATACCATAGAGCACCATCCCGTGGATAACAATACGGTGTTACCAGTCTTTGAGACCTTCGCGTCAAATAATAGGCGCAAGCAAACACTCGCAACATGGCCGAAATCTGCCACGTAGCAGCAGTAAATCCATGGAGTGACACGACTATTACCTTCAATGCTAGTGACGAACCTAAATTCCGAAAAGCCTGAGCACCAGCCGCACTGGTCCTTAGTCCAATCGTGGACGGCTTTCGACTCACCAAAGTACTCATGGACGGCGGCAGTGGATTAAACCTCATCTATGAGGAAACTCTTCAAAAGATGGAAATAGACTGGAACCGCATTGAGCAAAGTAGCACAACCTTTAGAGGAATCATCCCCAGTCGGGAAGCACGCTATGCTGGGAAAATCACACTAGATGTGGTATTCGGCACGTTGGATAATTACAGGTCCGAAGAAATTACATTCCAAGTGGCCCCGTTCAGCAGTGGTTATCACGCTCTTTTAGGACGGGAGGCGTTCACAATCTTCCAAGCCGTACCCCATTACGGGTACATGAAGCTCAAAATGCCCGGGCCCAACGGAATCATCACTCTCGCCAGCGATCCGGACATAGCACTCCGCGCCGAAAACAAAACAGCCGCATTGGCCCTCGAGGCATTATCTGAAGCCCTCTCGGCCAAGGAATTAACCACGCTACGCTCCACAGTGGACAGGGACGACGTGATACTCAACAAGGGATCCAAGTCCACCTCTTTTAAAGCAGCGGCTGAAATAGTCAAATTCCAAGTCCACCCAACGGACCCTACAAAAACAGCCTCCATCGGGGCACAGTTAAACCCCGCTGTGGACGCCGCACTACGAGAGTTCCTGCACAAGAACTGGGACATATTCGCCTGGCATCCCTCAGACATGCCAGGAATCCCACGCAGGCTGGCTGACATTGCCTCAATATCCTAAAGGGATTCAAGCCGGTCAAGCAAGCTCTTCAGCGTTTCTCCGAACCTAAGAGACGGGCCATGGGAGAGGAACTAGCCAAGTTATTGGAGGCCGGATTCATCAGAGTAATAAAACACCCGGACTGGCTAGCAAACCTGGTGATGGTACCAAAGAAGGACAAATCCTGGCGCCTTTGTGTCGATTTCAAAGACCTTAATAAAGCTTTCCCAAAGGATCCCTTCCCCTCCCACGCATCGATCAAATCATTGATGCTACCGCAGGACACGAGTCATTGTGTTTCCTCGATGCATACTCCGGTTACCACCAAATCAAGATGGCGGAGTCCGACCAAGCCGCAACGTCATTCATCACACCATACGGTCCCTTCTGTTTTAACACAATGCCTTTTGGGCTCAAAAACGCTGGTGCAACATATCAGCGCATGATTCAGACATGTCTGGAGAAACAAATCGGCAAAACAGTAGAGGCATACACAGACGATGTGGTCGTCAAAACCAAACACGTCGACTCTTTGATAGACGACTTGAGGCTCACATTCAACAACCTCCGAACATACGACATCAAGCTCAATCCGGAAAAATGCATTTTCGGCGTACCAGCTAGAAAGCTCCTAGGTTTCATTGTCTCCAGTAGAGGTATTGAAGCTAATCTGGCCAAAATCCGAGCTTTGTCATAGTTGGCTACCCCAACAGACCTCAAACAAATCCAGAAGTTAACTGGATGTGTGGCGGCTCTAAGCCGCTTTATCTCCCGCTTACGGGAAAAGGCTTTACCCCTTTATCGCCTCCTTCGGCGCACCGAACACTTCAAGTGGACGGACACGGCCACAACCGGATTGGAAGAAGTAAAGGCCATCTTGGCAACCAACCCAATCCTGGCGGCGCCAAACATTGGTGAACCAATGTTGTTGTACATTGCGGCAACTCATCAAGTTGCAAGCGCGGTGCTCATTGTCGAACGGGAAGCGGACGGACATAAATTCCCTCTTCAAAAGCCGGTATACTACGTATCCACTGTCCTCACTCCATGCAAATCACGGTACCCGCATTACCAAAAGATAGCATATGCGGTATTCATGGCATTGTGGAAGCTGCGACACTACTTTCAAGAGTGTTCGATTACAGTAGCCTCGGAAGTGCCACTTAATGATATTATAAACAACCATGACGCTACGGGCCAGATTGCCAAATGGGCCATTGAGCTCCTCCCGTTCGACATAACATACAAACCTCGACGAGCCATTAAGTCGCAAGTATTGGCCGACTTCGTCGCCAAATGGACGGAGGCCGAATTCCCTAAAGAGTACGGCGCATATTCCAATTGGATCATGCACTTCGACGTTTCTAAAATGCTGGCTGGTCTAGGGGTTGGTGTCGTCCTGACATCCCCAACCGGAGATACCGTTCAATACGTACTGCAAATATTGTATACAGACTCCAATAATGCAGCCGAATACGAAGCTCTGTTGCATGGTCTTCGGATGGCAGTCTCCATGGGCATTCAACGCCTAGAGGTGCTTGGGGATTCAAACCTCGCAATATCCCAAATAAATGGAGACTTTGACGCCAAGGATCCAAAAATGGCGGCCTATCAAAACGACGTCCTAAAAATGTCAGCTCGGTTCGAGGGGCTCGAATTTCACCATGTGGCTCGGGAAAACAATCAGGCGGCGGATATCCTCGCCCGCATTGGCGCAAAATGCGATGCGGTCCCCCCAACATATTTTTGGAAAGGCTGTTCAAACCATCCGTAGTATGGGAAGGGGACACCGGTAACAACAGTCCGGACCCGGCCAAAATACCTGATACCGAACTCTCTGACACAATCGGAGGCTCCGCCACCGAAATAACACCTTCAGCCCCCGAAATAATGGCCATTATTGCCCCGTGGACAGAACCATTCCTGGCCTACCTAACTAGACAGGAACTTCTGGAGGACCAAAATGAGGCACGCTGCATAGTGCGGCGATCCAAGGCGTACAGGGTTCATGAGGGAGAATTGTACAAAAAAAGCACTACTGGAGTCCTTCAAAGGTGCATTTCCGAAGAGGAAGGGCGGAATCATTTGGCAGAAATTCACGCCGGACTCGGCGGTCATCACGCCGCAGCCCGGGCTCTTGTAAGCAAGGCCTTCCGTACAGGATTCTATTGGCCAACGGCCTGGGCAGATGCACAGGACTTGGTCCAACGCTGCGCTGGTTGCCAGCTCTTTGCAAATCAAAGCCACATGCCACCCACCGCCCTCCAAACAATCCCCATTACATGCCCCTTTGCGGTCTGGGGGCTTGACATGGTTGGACCCCTTAAAGGGGGAACCCACAAGAAAAAATACTTATTGGTCATGGTGGATAAATTCACCAAATGGATAGAGGCCAAACCTGTTAAAACAGTCGAATCCGGACCGGTGATAGACTTCATATCCGGGGTTGTACACCATTATGGCGTCCCCCACAGCATCATCACTGATAATGGCACAAACTTCACGGCCGACGAGGTAAACTCTGGTTCAGCAAAATGGGCATCAAGCTCGATTATGCTTCAGTCTATCACCCACAAACCAACGGTCAAGTCGAGCGAGAAAATGGTCTTGTAATGAGCGGCATTAAACCCAGATTAGTGTGCTCCTTAACGGAGTCTAACACGCACTGGGTAGAGGAGCTTGACTCCATACTCTAGGGGCTGTGGACCATGCCGAATCGTAGTACCGGATATACACCCTTCTTTATGGTGTACGGCGCAGAGGCAGTCTTGCCCTATGACATAATTCATGACTCACCTCGAGTGCGAATGTACGAAGAAAGAGAAGCCGAGCTCGATCGGCAGGATGGTTTGGACACCCTAGAGGAGGAGCGCGATGTAGCCAAAGCCCGTTCTGCATTTTATCAGCAACAGGCTCGCAGATACCAAAGCAGAGAAGTAAGGGCCAAAACTTATAACGTTGGCGAACTAGTTCTACGCCTGCTGGATAAGAAAAAGAACAAGCTCGAGCCCAAATGGGAAGGTCCCTTCATTATTGACCAAGTTCTGACCGGTGGAGTGTACCGACTGCGGGATGCATCGACTAGTCGACTCGAGCTGAACCCATGGAACGCGGCCAGGCTCCGAAGATTCTACGCCTAGCACCGGGCTCTATGTTAGTCCCCTCCCTTTGTCCATTTTCTGCATATACATTATCTGTCTTGTTTCTCTTGCTTTCTTTCTTTTATTATTTCTCTAGGCCTTCAAGGGTCACCTTGTGCCTCGCTTGCACATTACAGATGCGCTAGCCGCACTCTTCATACCTGGGGGCTTCTTTCACAGAAGCTTAAATTATTTATCTGGGCCTCATGCCCCACACATGTGTTATACTTATGCATGTACCTTTTTTCACCATTATATGCATCGATATGACTTAAGTTTTGGCCAAGCTGGGTTGCCTAGCTCTTGTATTTATGCCCTACGTTCCCGTTAATTCGGCTAGGGCATAAGGGGAGCACCTCTGCGATTGTTACTGCCGGATTAGCCCGATGTGTACCTCAGACTGGGTGAAGCCGAAGGCTAGCGTTCTTAAGGGAATATTCGGTCGGTGAACAAAAGATGATTTTTATTTATTGTCCATATCTTCCCCCAGATGTTTTTCCCGCGTTTCCTATCGCAGTCCGGACATGCACTTTAGGGCATGCTTACCCAGGGAAAGGAACCCTTAACGAAACTATTCTCCCTGGAAGATGTTTCTTACTACCCATGTAATATAACATAACTAGTTGGGCACTTGTCTGATAAAGCACTTATGACCCCTACGCCTAGTCTCCACGCATACCCTAGTTCTTATATAACTGAGCGGGTATTCGGATACACTCCGGACTATTGGGCCCGGAGGTTGAAGCGAAAAGGTCTGCAACGACAAATGATCTACAATCCGGCTAGAAGGCATTATACATGTCACTTTATTACATAGTCATGCAGACTGACTAAATTCCTCTTCTATACCATCCAACAGGCGGTCTAGCTAACAATCCTGTTGAGAATTCTTTGCGGCTAATTCTACTTGCCCATAAACTAAGCTAACGGGGATCTCTTTTCCGTCGGGCCCCATAGGTCCGACCTCGGTCATGTGGTTTGGGTCTGCCTTGGTATACCGCGTATTCACCATGGCCCAGGCTTCTCTAGCACCCTGTCGGCAGGCTGATATCTTCCATAATCGAAAGCGCCATCGTGCTCCCTTGAGCTTCTCCGCAAGCTCGGCAACGCCCTCTGGCAGGGAGACGGACGGCCACAAGGCCTGGGCAACACCCTGCATCACCTGCCGAACTTGTTCGTGCAGATGTGACAGCTCGGACAGAAGATCACCCGCAGACCTGGGCATTTCCTCCGCGGGACAACCCGTCAGCATACCTATAGACATAACGCTGTTAGTCGGCTTCTTCACCGAACTCCTTTAAAAGGATTCGTTCAAGCACTTACTGAAAATGCCGCGCCTAAGCCGCTTATTCTCCTTCTCGGAGTCTGCAAGCTGGCCCCGAACGTCTTTTAGTTCCATGCTTAGCTTAATATTGGCATCTTGGAGATTGTTTTTCTCCCGCCTAAGCTCAGTTAGCACGCGTTTGCTAGCCCCTAGCTGCCGCATAACATGCTGGTCCTTCGGATTCTCTCCGGATTCATCTGCAACATATGTTGTTAGATCTGCAGCCATGCCACATGTTATATGGTAACCATCATTCTTTAAAGTAAATGTTACCAGCAGCCCGCAGTTGGGTCTTGCATTCCTCCAGCTCCTGTGACAGCCTAGTATTCTTCTCTGTAAGAACCTGCACAATAAAGATGATCCTTAAATCAGTTCTGCTAACTCTTTCAAGTCTCAGGGGCTACTGATACATATAAATCGTCAAATTTACTCACCCGTACATCCTTTACATACTGATCCGTGGCTCTGGCTAGACCATCTTGAGAAGCACGAAGGTATGCCTCTCCAGAATTGAAGGCGTCAAACGCCTCTGGTGAGAAACAAGCGTCACGGAGTATGGCCCGGCGGCGCCTAAGATACATGGCACTTTCCACTTCTGAGTTTGTAGCGGATAATCTATCTGCATCCTCTGTAGGGGGATTATCCGGCGCCGGCCCCATATCGGCTTCTGCCTCCATGTCCGGTCCTGGCGCCCGACTGGTGGAAGCGTGATTGGCAACATCATCGGACATATTCCAGCGAGCGTTTTTTCTGTTAAAGAAACACGGGCGACATTACATTTTGAGAAAGACGACAACCACGGAGCGGGGTTTTTCTTATACCTTTGCGCTGGTGTCTCCGTCCTGACCGCCTTCCTTTTTGGCCTACCCGGCCTTGGTGCCTCTTGTTGGCGAGTTGCTGCGGGTTCGGCAGGGCGTCCCGAATGCCTTCCCTGTAAAAGATGCCATGTGTATATGGTGGGTGAAGTGCCTAAAAGGGGATCCTAGTTTTGGAGTTGGGATTTTTGGTTTTTCTTACTTGTGATGCAGGGAGCAGTCCGGGATAGTCGGCCGTAATGGCCACCATGGCATCGTCGTAGCTTAACTGATAGAACTGCCGGCCTATCAGCTCCACGAATATAACCTAATCTTCTTCAAGTCCGGAGTCGAGGGCCCGGTCAGGGTCCTCTGGTTGTGGAGAAGGGCTGCTGACCTCCTTTATGGCTTTTCTCAGTTCCTGCCGCAAAGTGTCAAGGTGAATACTTACGACAAAGAATGCGGGAAAAATGGGAGCAGGGAGATATAACTTACCCAGCTTGGAGGATTGTACATGGAGAATCCATCCCGTGGCTTGATGCGGGTGAACTCCTCTTCCTCACCCTTGAACAATTCGGACAGAATTTTCGCTAAAGCGGCAGCATTGTCCGGACCCTTATGCCCGCAGCGGGTGGCATCATCCGCCCCGTTATAACACCACAAGGGGTGCCCACGGTATTGAAGTGGTTGCACTCCCTGCATTATGCAAATCGACATAACTTCGATTATTGTCAATCCTGATTGAGCCAGTGCTTTGATCCGGTTCATCAGATAGAGGACTTCTCTGTTGTCTTCCGCCTGGGGGCTCCGTGGGCGCCAACTTCGGTGCTTCTTCAGAGGAGCATTGTTGAACTCAGGAAGATCCCACCGAACAGGGTCCGGAAGGGGAACGTCCTCCATATAAAACCATTCTGAAGGCCAGTCTTTGGATGACTTCTTTGGGGTACCAGACAGGTATCCGGTATCGGCGATGCGCCATATTTTGGATCCGCCCACTTGATAAAGTGATCTCCTCTGTATGCCAGGGACGAGGCAAAATAGCCTTTTCCACAGCTCGAAGTGAGCCTCGCAGCCCAGGAACAACTCGCAGAGAGCAACATAGCCTGCGATATGTAGAATGGAGGCAGGGGTGAGATTGTGTAATTGGAGGCCGTAGAACTCCAGGAGCCCGCGGAGGAACAGATGAATTGGAAATCCAAGTCCCCTTAGTAAATAAGGAACAAGGCAGACCCGTTCCCCCATGGAGGGACATGGAAAGCTCTCCACTTGCTCCCCGACATTGTAGGTGGCAAGCCCGGCTCGAACAGGCGGCCCGAACCTGGGCAAACATCGTGTCCCCTGCCTCCTATTACCATTCGCCTTAGACGCATAGTTCGGGACCCCCTACCCAAGATCCGCCGGTTTTGACACTGAGAGGGACCATCACGGTACATGGGAGCAGGAAGATCGCTTTGGAATGTGAGGAGGGTGATGCGGCTTATGCAGAGTCGGTTTGTGCCCCAGAGGAGCTGAAGTTTTATAAGGATAAAGTTGATCCGGGAGACATGACTTCTTTGATAAAACCAACTACGGAGCATGATCCGGCATTGTAGTTTAAATCGGCTACAGACGCTAAAATGGTTGATTTCGTTCCTGGCAATTCATCCAAGCAGTTCGGCATCAGCGCCAACCTGGATCCCAAATAGGAAAGCACGCTCATCGTGTTCATATGTGAGAACTGGGACATCTTCGCATGGAAACCTTCTTACATGCCAGATGTACCGAGGGAACTCGCTGAGCACACACTTAATATAGATCCTAAGTTCAAACCAGTCAGACAGTTTCTTCGCCACTTCAACAAAGAAAGGCTTAAGGCTATTGGTGACGAGGTAGCTCGGTTGTTGGCGGCAGGGTTTATCGTGGAGGTCTTTCACCCTGAGTGGTTGGCTGATCTGGTGTTGGTCCTTAAGAAAAATGGCACTTGGTGTATGTGTGTGGACTACACAGATCTGAACAAGGCTTGTCCAGCAGATCCCTTTGCCCTCCCTCGTATTGATCAGATTATTGATGCTACGGTGGGTTGTGGTCGTTTGTGTTTTCTGGATGCTAACTCTGGTTATCATCAGATCAAAATGGCAGTTAAGGACCAGGAGAAAATAGCCTTTATAACTCCCTTTGGAGCCTTCTGCTATGTCTCCATGCCCTTTGGGCTCAAGAGTGCCCAGGCAACTTATCAGTGTTGTGTTCAAAATTGTCTTCATAAGCAGATGGGCGCAATGTTCATGCATATGTGGATGATATTGTGGTCAAAGAGTAGAGACGAGATGGGCAAGAGAGTGGAGGGAGTACAAGTATGTTACTCCCAAGTACATGAAGAAATTCGCTCTCAATCCTCCATGCCCAAGACCTCCGTTGGCACCTGGCCAAGAAGCAGATCCCACCAGCCTCAAGTGCGGTGAGCATTATCCTAATGAATGGGCCAAGCGCCAGGCCAAGTTGGCCAGACAAGCAAGAGAAGCAGTGGGGAAATTCAATGAAGACTCTGCTGCTGCCACTGCTGAGGCCTCTGCAAGCAAGCCAAAGAAGGCCATGCCAAAGAAGGCTGCTCACAAGCCAAGTGCTTCACCAGCAATGCCCTCACGGCCAAGTTCCACAGCAATGCCCTCACGGCCAGATTCTTCAAAGCCCTCACGGCCAACTCCTCAAGCTGCTCCCACTTCAAAATCCTCAGCTCCTCCGCCAAAGTCCTCAGCTGCTCCGACCAAATCCCTAGCACCTGCGCATCTCGCCACATGCCAAAGGACGACGGGCATCTATATTGCCTCAGGAGCATCTGCTAGTTCCTCAGCACCACTGCATTCTTCAACTGGTCCCACTCTGTTGAAGACCAAGGCAACTGCTGGACGAGGCTCTCGACCAAGTCCTCAAAAGAAGCAGGTCGCTTTTCAAGTTCCGCCAGATGAAGACGAAGCTGATGATGATGAACTTGCGGAAATCATTAGAGACAGTCAGGTCAAGTCTGCTAGAGCCAAGGGCACAAGTGTGCCTCTACTTTTGGATCCAAAGTTGATCCTTGAGTACATTGACCTATGGCACAAGGACCCAAATACTCCTATGCCTGATTTTAATCTGACTCCTGGCCAAAGTCATATGTTGACTCACTTCATACAAGAATAAAAATGGAAGTTTGAGAAGGCCAGGCAGATCAAGAAAGCGCAGTACAAAAAGGAGCACTACCTGAAGAAAAACGCTATCTCTATGACAACTAAAGAACTCGTCAATATACAGTCTGAGATCAAGAAACTCAGTGATGAATTTGAGGCATACCATGCTGATTGGCTAGGAGCCAAGGTTCATTTTGTGAGACTTGCTGACAACTTCACTTCAAATGTTGCAGCCCCAACACAACAGGAAATTCCTTAGGCTGAAGCATCTGCTCAGCCTACCGAAGAAAATGCCAGCACCACTGATGACAATCAGGCTGCTGAAGAAAATGCTAATTCCAGGGTTGATGAATGCATTCCAACCGCTGAAGAAACTGCCATGGCAACCACTAGTGTTGTGCCTAAAGAAAGTGAAGACGTCAGGGCAACTTCATCAGTTGTGCCTGAAGAAATTCAACCAAATTCCTCTACTCCTCCTGCGCCTACACCAACTTCGATCCTTCCATCTGCATCAGATGTGAAGAAGACCAAGGCTGTAGAGCGTGCATCAGTGAAGAAAAGGAAGGCATCAACTTCATCAGATTCTTCAGCCCCGAAGAAGATGAAGCCATTGACCAGCTCATTTGCCAACCCAATTGATGTTGTTCCTATCTCAACCATGCCATCAAAGGACCTTGTTCCTTTTGATGAAGAATATGTGATTCCAAGTGAATCTGATGAAGAGAATCTCTCTGCTGCTTCCTCAGAGCAGTTGGATGAAGAAATTAAAGTGGATGAAATCCCTTCAACCCCAATTATCTCATCACCCATGCCTCAGTTCACTGCTGAAGAGGCCGGCGTTGAAGAAATGGATGAAGAAGTCGATGTGGACATTGGATGCACCACGCCAGTGCTGAATGATGACTTTTGGGAAAGTCAGCACCCCAACTCTCTGTTCACACCTCTTCAACAAATTCCTCAGTCCCCAGTAACTACTGAAGTCCAAATGGGATCTGAAGAACCTCGTGCAACTCCGTCCATCCATGAAGAAATTCCAGCCACTAGTGCTGATGAACATGTAAAAGAAGAATTGAAGTCCCAGGCTGCCACTGAAGAAGTACCTGAAATTTCTCAGCCTGTGGAACCTGAGATTGAGATCCCTGAGGTTGTGATGCAATTGACTGACACTCCTCACCCCAAGCCAAAGGATCCCTTCTCAAAGAAACAAAAATTCAAGCCTGATGACTTCTTTGGCGAGCATGTATTCTTCATTGACTACAATCCTTATGACTCTGCTCGTCTTAGGAGGAAGCGCTTCTGGACTGCCAACCAGGCCAATTTCTATTCTTTGCTGCTTTTCAACAAGGACAAAATCTTCTACCATGAGCATATTCCTCATGTGGACATGGAATAATTGCCTTGTTTCACTCCTGTGCTCAGTGTGCTTCATGATGCAGGCCTCCTCAACTTTTGCTCTGACATTGTTGATTGGAATGAAGAGCTTATTCTTCAGTTCTACACTACACTGCATATCACAGGTGATCCTGAAGATATCAACTCCTGGGTCTTGGACTGGATGACCAATAATACTCATTATAAGGCACCGACCTCTGAGTTGCTTCACGCCCTGCTCATCAGTCCACCCAGTGAAGGAGCTCGCTGCCTGTACCAAGAACCTGAACTCACTGCTCATTACATGCAAGTGTTAATGAAGCCTCCGAAGCCCGGTCAAGCCCCAAGGACCAAATTCCTCGTAAATGACTTACTCTATGTGCCCAGAACAGTCTATCACATTCTGACGAGGACAATGAGTCCCATCAAAGGCCACGACTCATCTGATGAGGAAATAGTTGGCATCATGAAGAATCTACTATTCAACATCATTCATAAACTTCCAACCAATTATTATGATTTCTTCATGAGGACTCTGGCAAATGTTGCACTCTCTCCGTTTGAGTTGAAGCCTTATGCTCCTTGGATTATGAGATTCCTCAGAACAAGGTCTTCACTCAACTACAAGGCTGATTTTCAGAATCACCTCAGCTACTTGCCCCCGATTAAAGTCCTCAAGCAGACTTTTACTTCAACTGATGAAAAGGGCAAGACACCTCTTGTCATTGATGAAGGCATTCGTCCATTGGATGGTCAATTTCGCAAAGCTGCATCTTACTCCACCAATGATGACTCTGCCACCCATGATTCTGCTGCCAATGCACCCAAGTCTACTCCTCAAGCCACAGCTCCATGTGTGATGACTAACCGTGAGCTGCTTCTTAGTCTTCACCAGAAGGTGGATCAAAATCATAAATGGGTTAAGCGTCAGTTTGGTTCTATTCTTCACAACATGACTACTACACATAATGCAGTGAAGAAAAACCATTACTACCTCCATGAAGTTTTCAGTCGCACCTGGGCTGTCTTATCTCATCTGTATGGTGAAGAAGATCTGAAGAAAATGGGTCTCAAGGAAGATTTTGACTGGTCTGCACCTCCTCCGAAGAAATTCAAGGAGGTCAAAGTTCATATCTTGGTGGCCAGTTCATATTCTTCATCCCACGACACCGACGTGTATGAAGACTTGGATGACACTGCAGCAGGCCCTACAACAACAAATGACCCCAACAACGCTGGCGCTCCTCCATCAACTTGATATTCTTCAGGGGTGTTAGTCCTCATTTTCAACCCTTTTGGTCATGCGATGACAAAGGGGGAGAAATTTGAGTTAGTCTTCAAGAGGGTCTACTTTTATGGGCGTTTTTTTCTAAGTTACAACTCTCGTTCTTTTGAAGACTTTGCTGGATCGAGTTGTAATCTTAAACTCTATGGTGGACTGATACTTTTGTTGTGCTTTCCTGCATGTTTATTCCTTATTAATGTTAATGCACACATTCTGGATTACATCAGTCACCATATTTCATCATGCATTTCAAATTCTTCATATTATATGTCAATGCGTGTATGAATTACAAGATATAGGGGGAGATCTCCATGATTCTACTCTTCAAGTGTGCTTTGCTTCAAAAGCAAATTCTTCACTATGCACATCTTCAGGGGGAGTTCTTCTATATCTTGCAATCAAATTCCTCAATTCCAGTATTTACACTTCATATGTTTATCCCCATTGAAAACTTAACCTATATTGTCATCAATCACCAAAAAGGGGGAGATTGTAAGTGCATCTAGTTCCCCTTAGTGATTTTGGTGTATTGAAGACTTATAGTTAAGGGACTAATGTGTTTATGAGTGTACACAGGTCTATAAGTCTATGAGGAGTTTGATATTTACAGAGAAAGTCGACCCCTAAAAATGAAGTTCTTCGACTGAAGACTTTGGCTTTCTAAAGACTTTGAAAGTGAAGAAATTGGTGCAATCCTGAAGACTTGGTGCCGGGGGACTAATCCACGAGCACCTATGGGACCGGCGGACCGAGTCCCTTTCGGTTCGGCGGGGGCGAGGGTCGCATGAAGAGCAGATCGAGGTGAAGCACACGAGCAGTTTACCCAGGTTCGGGCCGCACGGATGCGCAAAACCCTACTCCTGCTTTGTGGTTTGTATTGAGTTCTTGCTCGGGAGCGCGGAGTGCTACAGTACACCCCAGCAGCTAACGAGGCCGAGCGTGAGAGTTCTCCTTTTTTTTCCCTACGTTGCGCATGGGCCTCCTTTTATACGCTCAAGGGGTCAACGACAGGTGGCAACGTAGACAAGGGTAAAAATGGAAAGGTGTTGCGGTTGGTACAACTACCTGCTACAGTGTATCATACCTAACCCTGACGGCAGGGGACAAGGGCATTAAATGCCCGTCTGCATCGCCTAAATGGTGCAAAAGGGACCGTCAGGGACGCCACCGCTCGCCACGATGGAAATCTTGTCAGCGCCACTTGCCACCGCTCACCGCTGGCTGCACAGCCTCCTGCCACGTACGCCTGGAAGGGTCCCAGAGAGACACGTTGGTGGATGTGCTGGAGCGCGGGCACAGAGTGGTGGCTTGCCGTGGCAAGCGCCTTGCCGCGGTCGTTGTCTTGTCGCGTTCGGGAGCTTGTCGCTCATCGGGCCTTGCCGGGACATGTGGCGCGTCGCGGCAAGTTCCTTGAGATGCTTTGGTTGGCCTTCCCGGCAAGCTCCTCTTGCCGGGGTCTTGTCTCCTTAAGCGCCTTGCCTTGGTTGGCCTTCCCGGCAAGCTCCTCTTGCCGGGGTCTTGTCTCCTTAGCTTGGATACTTTGTCCTTGAATGGCTCCAAAGGAACCACGGAGGACCTTGGCAGTCACCCGGCAAGCCTTGCCGCGGGATGCTGCAACTGCCCGTGCACAAGTTCGGGATACTAGGGTACCCCTACTCTAGTACACCGACAGGAGCCCCTGGGCCTGGGCCATACATGGTGCTGAGCGCTGTTGGGCCAGGCCCAAAACAGGGCACGAGCACGCGCGGCCTGGGTTACGCTGTATCTCTCCCCGTATCCACCGTGCCCTCCCAGAACAGCACGCGTTGAATGCGGTGTCGTGGGAGAGATCGTGGGTGGTTTCTTTATTCGGAAATGCGGAACGTCCGCCCCCTCCCCCTTTATAAGCAAGGGAAACAGGGGTAGTTCGCCCATTCGCCGGTTGTTACTCCAATCTCGGAAATCTCCGCCGCCCCCTCGTCTTTCCAAAGCTAAAAGAGAGCAGCGCCCCGCCCCCCATCGCCACCAGCACCACCAACGCCGTCGACCTCCTCCACCACTTCCGCCATGGCTCGGAGAGCCGACAAGAGGAAGGTTGTGAAGTCGACCGAGGCGCAGCGGCTTGCGGCGCTGCGAAAGGAGCGGGCAATCTTCCCCCCCAAGCTCGCCGCGAGGGAGCTGAGGGAGAATTATTACCTCTTCTGGTCGACGGAGACGCGAGCGCGTCCGCGCACGAAGGTACTTCCAGCCGCCGCTTGGAAAACGGCTCCAAATGGATATCCTTTCTTCGCCTTGTTCTTCTACTGCGGGCTCTGCCCGCCTTTCTCTGAGTTCTTCTGCGATATTATGAACACCTACGGGTTCCACCTCCTTGACTTCACCCCCAATGTCGTTCTGACCATGGCAGTTTTCGCACATCTCTGCGAAAACTTTGTCGGAGTCCATCCCAATGTAGCCCTTTTTCGCCACTTCTTTATGCCCCGAGTAGAGAGAGGAGAGCCTTTATCCGGCGGAATCGCCTGGATTTCGAGGGCCGGCAAGAAGGACACTTATCTGGAGGGAGAGTTCCGCGGCAAGTGGGAGGAATGGAGAGCATACTGGTGCTAGATTGTCGAGGAGAACCCGCAGTCGTTTACCGCCCGGCGCCAAGCCCCAGTAGCACGCGGCAGCGATTGGAGTGACGTGGCCCCGGAAGACGATAGGCTGAAGATTGCCATCACCCGGATCCTATGCCTCAGGCTTGCCGGGCTCACTGTAGGCGCTGTTGGCGCAGATTTTCTTCGCCGCCGCATCGCCCCCCTGCAGGAACGGGGGAGACCCGCCTGGGAATTCAAGAATGCAGCGGATATCATGAGGCTGCGTCCGGGCCTCAACTTCAACTTCACTGTTCTGGAGCTCAACGCGATGCTCCAGGAGCTATTCAAGTACGACCCTCAACATCCCGAAGTGTTCAGGTTGCCGGGGGGTGTCATTCCGCTGTGCAACAACTCCGCGCTCGACCGCATCCGTGCAATGATGCCGCTGTGCGATTCGCATGGAATTGTCCCAACTTGGCAAGAGCCTGCAGACGACGTCGTGCAGGAGTTCTTTGACGGCTTGGTAGAAGTGCCGGTCCGCTCCGATGAAAAGGATAGCCTCACCCACGACACCACTGATGCGGAGATGGCACACATCGCCACTAGGCTGGAAGAGGCGGCGGCAGCCGCAGCCGCGGGCAAATTTGCATTCACCGTGGAGGAAGCAGAGGCAGCAGAGGCAGCAAGCCGTGCCGAGCGAGAGGAGCCCGTTGTCGAGAAAGAGCTTGCCGGGCATGGCGTCGAGTCGAGCGAGCCCGCCAAGGATATGAGCGGCTCGCTAGAGATCAACTCCTCTTCCTCCTCATCTTCAGGCAGCTCGCCGCAAGCAGAGCCTCCATCCCCACCAAGAAGGCGTCTTCGCAAGGCCGGGGACGTAGCGGGGCGGCAGGCGAGTCAATAGCCGCCGCGCCGCGCGACACGCTCCACCGCGACAAGCACTGTTGCCGTGGGAGCACCTCACGCTGCTGCGGCAACTAGAGCGGGGTCCACCCGACCCACCGCTTCTGCTCCTGCCGCTTCTCACGCCGTGGCGGCAGCCGGAGTGGGGTCGTCTCAGACCACCGCCACTGTTCCCGCCAAGCGGCCAAGGGAAACTACTCCTCCGCCTCCTCGCGCCGGACATGAGCCGGACTTCGACTTCTCCGCGCTCAGCTCCGACGAGGAAGAAGAAGAGTAAGATTCTCCTATTGTACTTGTAGTTCTTTAATTCTTGCTGTTTTGTCTTGTATCTCATTTGCTTTACTCTGAACTTATTCCTTTTTAGGACTCTGGCCCAGAGAGCAGCGAAGAGGGCCAAGGTCCCGGTGATTATCATCAAGGACGAACCCACCGCGACAGCAGGGGGTGCGTCCGAGGCAACCTTGCCGGACCCGGCAACTGTTCTCCAGAGCAGCCCCCCGCGTAAGCATATGGTTCACTTTCCGCTGTTAGGCGCGCATGGATACTCTTTCTTTGCTGACATCTGACTGTTGGTTTGTGTAGGAGCAGAGCAGCCCCACCAGGAGCGCCCGGAGGCCGCCCCCGAAATGCCAAGGGAGAGTCCTCCGGCAAGGGAGAGTTCTCCGGCAAGGGAGGAGTCTCCGGCAAGGGAGAGTTCTCCGGCAAGGGACAGCACCAGCGGCCCTCCAGCGGCGGAGACCACGACTGCAGAACCCGGTACAGGTAATCTTCTCGCTTCAAAACTTCCCTTGGGTTCTTCTTTCTGTTGTTCCGCCGCTGGTTTTTCTTTGCCGGGGCAGCATCCTCACTGTCAGATCCTCCTGCTCCTGTATTCTCTCCGGGGAGTTTCCTCCCTTCCTCAGCACGTGCACACTTGTCGGCCAAGGCATACAGCTCACTGACGTCTCTGATCCTGCACATCGCCATCTCCTCCCGCATCCTGCGGTTACACACGTTCTGATGGAACGCGCTGATGACCGCGACAGGGTGGACATCTGGGATGTTGTGCTGTACATGGCTGAATCTCTGAATGTACTTGCGCAGGGGCTCTCCTTCCTTCTGGGCGAGCAGATGAAGGTCACTCTCTTGGCCATGAGGTTTGTGGCCGCCTGTAAAGGCGCCGACAAACTAATGGCATAGGTCTGCCCAGGAGGATATGGAGTTGTCCGGCAAGTGCATGAGCCAGGACCTGACATTGGGCTTGAGCACCAGCGGGAAGTAGTTGGCAAGGATCTTGTCGTCCCGCCCCCCGGCAGCCTGCACCGCGATGGTGTAGATGCTGAGGAACTTCGACGGATGCGACTTGCCGTCGTACTTCTCTGGTACGTCTGGCTTGAAATTCTTCGTGCTGGTCCACTGGACTTGCCGCAGTTCACGAGTAAACACAGGGCAACCTACCGCGTACGGCAAGTCGCCTGGTTCCCCTGGCACATGCATGTCGACAGAGGGCCCAGCGCGCTGGTCCGATTGACGTCGCGCTTCTCTTCGGCACTCGATGCGAGTACGAGCGTCTTCTTGCTGTCGTTCGTGAAGAACTTGGCGCTGATCGCGACGAGCTCGTGGATCTGATGACGCGGTGGAGTCGTTGTCGAGGTGGATCCGGCGAGTCGGCGATCTTGGCCTTCGGGGCGGAGAGTGCACAGTGGTTGCACCCCCACCGGTCTTGTCGCCACCGGCTCGTGCCTGGCTGACTTGCCGCGGCTGCGACGTGCTCGGCTGCCGTTGAGTGTCGCCGTTGGCGAAGCCGATGAGACTCTGAATGGTGGCCCTCTAGTCGTCAATCTTGTCTGCCGTTGGAGGGTATTCCAGGAGCAGTTGAGCTCGCGCCAAAGCTTCTGCTGGAGTGGCGGGTGGTGGCGGTGAACGGTGCGAGGAGCGGGATATGCTTAGACTTCTAACTATGTTAGAAGGAGCAGTATCCCGTCCAGGCGACCGTGCCTTGCTCGTGCCAGCATGTTGGCGTGCATGCTGGTCTTGAGCACTCCGAGATCCACCAGCTCGATCTTGGTCTAGCAAACGCATGGTACCGTGAGTACCATGACGCTGCCGGTCCCGCGCCTCCTGAGATGGGCGCGGTGCATGTATGAACGCCGAGGTCTTGGAGTGCGCCCGGTCGTTGTGGGAGCCGGCTACGCCACCGATGGGCAGCGCAGCCTTGTCCTTGGACCTGGCAGCACCGTGAGCTCCCTCGTCGACGCCCGTTCTTCCGCTGGCGTCTGCCCCATCAGCCGTTTGCTTCGGCGGTGGTGGGTTCGGCGCGGACAGAGCAGCCGCCTCCGAAGCCTTCTTCTTCGGTGGCATGTCGATGAAGATAATGAAGATCTAGC
Organism: Triticum aestivum; assembly: GCF_018294505.1. Lineage (NCBI taxonomy): Eukaryota > Viridiplantae > Streptophyta > Magnoliopsida > Poales > Poaceae > Triticum > Triticum aestivum. Next base: position 550,900,006 of record NC_057809.1, on the reverse strand, counting down.
TCGTGTGAACGCCGGATCTGGTTCACACAACCTTGACGCCCCCTACCTAGCGCTCCAAAGATGCCGGGGGACTAATCCACGAGCACCTATGGGACCGGCGGACCGAGTCCCTTTCGGTTCGGCGGGGGCGAGGGTCACACGAAGAGCGGATCGAGGCGAAGCACACGAGCAGTTTACCCAGGTTCGGGCCGCACGGATGCGCAAAACCCTACTCCTGCTTTGTGGTTTGTATTGAGTTCTTGCTCGGGAGCGCGGAGTGCTACAGTACACCCCAGCAGCTAACGAGGCCGAGCGTGAGAGTTCTCCTTTTTTTCCCCTACGTTGCGCATGGGCCTCCTTTTATATGCTCAAGGGGTCACCGACAGGTGGCAACGTAGACAAGGGTAAAAATGGAAAGGTGTTGCGGTTGGTACAACTACCTGCTACAGTGTATCATACCTAACCCTGACGGCAGGGGACAAGGGCATTAAATGCCCGTCTACATCGCCTAAATAGTGCAAAAGGGACCGTCAGGGACGCCACCACTCGCCATGATGGCAATCTTGTCAGCGCCGCTTGCCACCGCTCACCGCTGGCTGCACAGCCTCCCGCCATGTACGCCTGGAAGGGTCCCAGAGCGACACGTTGGTGGATGTGCTAGAGCGCGGGCACAGAGTGGTGGCTTGCCGCGGCAAGCGCCTTGCCGCAGTCGTTGTCTTGTCGCATCCGGGAGCTTGTCGCTCACCGGGCCTTGCCGGGACGTGTGGCGCGTCGCGGCAAGTTCCTTGAGATGCCTTGGTTGGCCTTCCCGGCAAGCTCCTCTTGCCGGGGTCTTGTCTCCTTAAGCGCCTTGCCTTGGTTGGCCTTCCCGGAAAGCTCCTCTTGCCGGGGTCTTGTCTCCTTAGCTTGGATACTTTGTCCTTGAATGGCTCCAAAGGAACCACGGAGGACCTTGGCGGTCACCCGGCAAGCCTTGCCGCGGGATGCTGCGACTGCCCATGCACAAGTTCGGGATATACTAGGGTACCCCTACTCTAGTACACCGACACTTGGTATTCATTCGAGGAGCATGAAGCATGAAGACTTTTGTTTTCGCAGTTTCATTTTCTCTTTCTTGAGTCATAGGAAACACCATACTGTTAAAGGGGGTCGAGGAAATACTAAGGAAAAATTTCCATGTGATGCTCAACTCAAATCCTACCTACCAATCCCTTCGAGTGAAGCCATTGGAAATCTCATACAGTTCAGTCAAATTTCTTCAGTGACAGAGACGAAGTTCTTCTGGTCTCTGAGGAATTTGTTCTGACTGAGGAGTTAGGAATTCGCTAGTGCGGATTGCCTACACAGTGAGGAATATGATAGCCCTGAGGAATTTGATACTCAAAATTTCGACCGTTGTTGTGCTATGCGCCAGCTATCCCAAAATATCTACCCACTTAATGGTCATATCATTGAAGGGCATTTATGTCTTATCACGTCGGGCTTCTCCCTAGGCTATAAATAGCCGCCCCCTACAACCACTAGCTGGTTGGCTGCTCCGAGAGAAACTGACACTTGTCATTTGAGAGCATCCCATCCTCCGAGGACTTTGAGTGAAAATCATCAAGTGAGGAAAACCCAAACCCAAACACCTACAAACCCCAAGTGATTGAGCATCAGTGAAGAGATTGATCATGCGTGGATCCGACGCTTGTTACCTTTGAAGACTGTGCATCTTCCAGACGGTTAGGCGTCATGGTCTAGAGCATCCAAGAGGAAATTGTGGATCACCGAGTGACCAAGTCTGTGAAGGTTTGGAAGTCACCTGAAGACTTACCATGAGTGATTGGGCGAGGTCTATGTGACATTAGCTCAAGGAGAATACGGTGAGGACTGAGTGTTCTGAACTGCGTGTTCAGAACTGGGTGTCGGGGTGTGTCCTCAGGTTTAAATACCTAGCCGCCCTAACCAGACGTAAAACTGTCACAGCAGTTGGAACTGGTCTACCAAATCATTGCCTTCACCAAGTTACCAGGTTCCATTTCCTCAACCTTTCTATTTCCTAAGTTCAATTTATTCAGTCTGTTTTGTCTTATCCTGTGTTATCCTGTGTTTACGTTTTTTGTACTCTGTACTTGTTTTCATTTCATCATCGAGACCATTCTCATGCACTGCTATGTTTACTTCTGAGTACTTATTCCGCTACAAGTAGTTCTTCACTCAGGAATTTCCTCACCCACAAATTCCTCAATGAAGAATTCATAAAAATCGCCTATTCACCCCCCTCTAGTCGATATAATGAACTTTCAGTCATCTTCCCCCTCTTTGCCACCTCCCCCTTCGGGTCTTCGGAGGCCGCCCTCTTCTTCTTCCTCCCCTTGCAGGGGGAGTCGCTCTCCACCTCTTCCTCTTCCTCTTCCTCATCTCCCTCATGCAAGGAGGGGGCTTCGGTCTCTTCGGACATAGTGTCCGCAGGACCCTTGTGTCGGCGGCCACACTTGATCTCCTTGCCCTTCTTCTTCTTCTCCTTCTTCTCCGGGGCCTAATAGGGCGCCGGGACCAGCATCTCTGTCAGCTAGGGTGTGGCTGGGTCTTCAGGCAGCGGAGTCAGACACTTGATCCACTCCGCCTTTGCCATCCAACCCTGCACGAAGAACAGGTGATACATTATATCTAAACTTATTGACCGAATAGGTACTCGGGAAAATCATGCTTACCGATGAGGCCGGATTCTCAATGTCAAGACCAATGTCTTCAGTCTTCTTTGGCCACATCTTTTGGGCCTTGAAGAGGCACTTCCAAATGTCTTTGTGTGTCGTGTCGAAGAAGTGCTTCAAGGTCTGTGGCTCCTCCGGACTAAACTCCCACATATGAGAGGCATGGAGCTGGCAAGAGAGAGTCCGGCGGAATAGCATCACCTGAATCACGTTTGTGAGACTGATGTTTTTGCCTATCATGTTGGTGATGCTCTTTTTGCAGCATCTGCACATCCGCCGTGGACCCCCAGTCGAGGCCCTTAGCGGTCCAGGAGGTGAGCCTGGTGGGGGGTCCGGATCTGAATTTGGGTGCGGCTACCCAGTTGGCATTGCGGGGTTCGGTGATGTAGAACCACTCATGCTGCCACACCTTGACTGTCTCCACAAATGCCCCTTTGGGCCAAATGGTGTTGGGGAGTTTGCTCACCATGGCCCCGCCACAGTCTGCGTGTTGCCCGTCGACCACCTTCGGCTTTAGATTAAAAACCTTGAGCCATAAGCTGAAGTGTGGTGGGATGCGGAGGAGAGCCGCACACACTACGATGAACGCCGATATGTGGAGGAAGGAGTTTGGGGCCAGATCATGGAAATCTAGCCCGTAATAAAACATGAGGCCGCGGACGAAGGGGTGAAGGGGAAACCCTAACCCGTGGAGGAAGTGGGGTATGAACACCACTCTCTCGCCAGGCTCCGGCGTAGGCGTAACCTGACCCTTGTTGGAGAGCATGTGCTCAATGTTCGCAGACAGATACCCCACGCCCTGGGGCTCCTTGACGTCCTTCTTAGTAATGGAGGGGAGCTTCCCACTTGCCCTTGGAACCAGATCCAGACATGGCTGGGGAGGTTGGTGGCGCTGGGAAAGGTTGAGATTTTGGGCGCTGGAGCTTAGAGGAAGGGAAGGCAAGAGCTAGGAGAAAGGCGTGGGAAAAAAGGAAGAATCTTTACCATCTTATATAGGCGGTGAAATACCAAACGCCCCCCCCCCCTCTCGAGCCTTAAAAATCACCAGTTCCCAAAGAGATCGTGTGAATGGCACGGTTGGATTACCCAAAACTGTATTGATGAGGATCCCATAATGGGCAGGCACGATCTCAGTTTTGACAAGACGTGACAATGGAGGCTATGCCTCGAAACGCGAAGTGTGAGGTGTGAAAACGGTTTGAAATGTTAAAGAGCCAGATATGAAGTTTCATCGAAAAAGTTATCAATAAAGAGACACGGTTTTATTTGGGTATCTTGCCTTCGTGACTAAGGGTTGTGTCAATTATACAGAGCTGGATACAGTTCCTTTGTTCAGGGAATTGTTTTAAAGTGTTCAGGAGGAGGAGCCTGCTTTGCAATGCCGAAGACAATCTGTGTGCCGAACACATCGTCATTGAAGACAGGTTCAGGGGCTATTGAGGGAGTCCTGGATTAGGTGGTCCTCGGGCATCCGGGCTATTTGATATGGGCCGGACTGATGGGCCGTGAAGATACAACCAGAAGACTTTTCCCCCATGTCCGGGTAGGACTCCTGTATGCGTGGACGGCAAGATTAGTGTCCGGATATGTTATTTCCTTCCCCCCAAAACCGACTTTGTACAACCCTAGGCCCCTCCGGTGTGTATATAAACCGGAGGGTTTAGTCCGTAGAGGCTATCCGAATTCTCATAGGCTAGACAGCTAGGGTTTAGCCATTACGATCTCGAGGTAGATCAACTCTTGTAACCCCTATGCTCATCAAATACAATCAAGCAGGACCTAGAGTTTTACCTCCATTAAGAGGGCCCTGACCTAGGTAAACATTGTGTCCCACTTGTCCCTCATTACCCTCGATCCTCAGACGCATAGTTCGGGACCCCCTACCCGAGATCGACCGGTTTTGACACCGATAGAGACAACTAGAGATTTTCTTGCTTGCAATGATAGAGATGATCTTCAGAAATTATTATGCAAACTGAAAGAGAAATCTTTGAATGCTAGAATGAAATGTGATCCTAAGTTTGCTACTTCACCTATCTTTGTTCATGATAAGGATTATGAATTCTCTGTCGACCCAGAGTTAATTACTTTGGTTGAATCTGATCCTTTCCATGGCTATGAAACTGAAACTATTGTGGCACACCTTACCAAAGTAAATGATATAGCTACCCTTTTTGCTCATGAGGATAAAATTCGCTACTACTATATTCTCAAATTATTTCCGTTCTCATTAAAGGGTGATGCTAAGATATGGTACAATACTATTGCTCCTGGTTGTGTGCGTAGCCCCCAGGATATGATTTATTACTTCTCTGAAAAATATTTTCCTACTCATAAGAAACAAGTTGCCTTACAGGAAATATTTAACTTTGTGCAAATTGAAGAAGAGAGTCTCCCACAAGCTTGGGGGAGGCTTCTCCAATTGCTTAGTGCTTTGCCTGATCATCCACTTAAGAAAAATGAAATACTTGATATCTTCTATAATGGACTAACCGATGCTTCTAGGGACTTCCTATATAGTTGTGTTGGTTGTGTTTTCAGGGAACGAACTGCTGAACAAGCTGGGGAATTATTGAATAACATATTGAAAAATTATGATGATTGGACTCTTCCTGAAACATGGGTTAAACCCACTCTGAAGAAGAGGGGTATCTTATACCTCAGTCTTGAAGATATGCAAGAGGCAAAATAAGTATGAAAGAAAAAGGTATTAAAGCAGAGGATGTTCAAAATTTACCTCCTATTGAAGAGATACATGGACTTGATACACCACCACCCAAGGTGGTATAGGTAAACTCTTTAATGAAATTTGATGAAAAGGACAGCCCTTATAATATGCATCCTAGTCAATGCCTTTATGAGTTTGATAATTATATTAGAAAGCGAGATCACTTCAATGAAAATGTTATGAAACAATTGAAATACAACTCTGATATGATTGCTCGCTTGAGTGACTTGTTATTTAGAATCTCTAATGATGTTAGAGGCATAGGAAAACATGCTTCTATGGTTCACACTCGGTTAGAACAAGCTGCTAAATTTCAAAGAGAATTGCTTGATGAAATGAACAACAATATCAATGATCATGCTGTTAGAGTAGTAACTAGAGGAGGTAGAATGACTCAGGAACCACTTTATCCTGAGGGTCACCTTAAAAGAATTGAACAAGACTCTCAAAGAATTAACACTGATGCACCTAGTCCTTCTAAAAAGAAAAAGAAAAAGAAAAATGATAGGACTTTGCATACCTCTAGTGAACCTGAAATAGAAAAACTTCCTGAAGATAATAATGATGTCTCTATCTCAGATGCCGAAACTCAATCTGGTAATGAACATTCATCTAGTGATAATGAAAAGGATAATGATGATGTTCATGAAGACACTCAACCAAACGATAAAGAACCAGATAATGATGTTGAGATAGAACCTTCTATTGATCTTGATAACCCACAACCTAAAAACAAAAGATATGATAAAAGAGACTTTGTTGCTAGAAAACATAGTAAAGAAAGATGGCCTAAGCATTTCAATCTCTTTGCTCGAAGATCGGTTTCCAAAACTATTTTGGAGGATTGCTACTTGGTATGTGACTCCTCCATTGCTCCAATTAGTTTTTGCTTTAGTGGATTATATGTTGAATAGTTACCTACTCTTGGTGCTGCTGTAGATGAGTGATACGTCTCCAACGTATCTATAATTTTTGATTGCTCCATGCTATATTACCTACTGTTTTGGACTATATTGGGATTTATTTTCCACTTTTAAATTATTTTTGGGACTAACCTATTAACCGGAGGCCCAACCCAGAATTGTTGTTTTTTGCCTATTTCAGTGTTTTGGAGAAATAGAATATCAAACGAAGTCCAAACAGAATGAAACCTTCGGGAACGCGATTTTCTCATCAGATAAGACCCAGGAGACTTGGACCCTCCATCAAGAAAGCCACAAGGCGGTCACGAGGGTGGAGGGCGCCCCCCCTAGGGGGCGCCCCCCCTAGGGCGCGCCCCCCTGCCTCGTGGGCCCCTCGAAGCTCCACCGACGTACTCCTTCCTCCTATATATACCTACGTACCCCCAAACGATCAAATACGGAGCCAAAAACCTAATTCCACCGCCACAACTTTCTGTATCCACGAGATCCCATCTTGGGGCCTGTTCCGGAGCTCCGCCGAAGGGGGCATCGATCACGGAGGGATTCTACATCATCATCCAAGCCCCTCCGATGAAGTGTGAGTAGTTTACTTCAGACATACGGGTCCATAGTTAGTAGCTAGATGGCTTCTTCTCTCTTTTTCGATCTCAATACAATGTTCTCCCCCTCTCTCGTGGAGATCTATTCGATGTAATCTTCTTTTTGCGGTGTGTTTGTTGAGATCGATGAATTGTGGGTTTATGATCCAGTCTATCTATGAATAATATTTGAATCTTCTCTGAATTATTTTATGTATGATTGGTTATCTTTGCAAGTCTCTTCGAATTATCAGTTTGGTTTGGCCTACTAGATTGGTTTTTCTTGCCATGGGAGAAGTGCTTAGCTTTGGGTTCGATCTTGCGGTATCCTTTCCCAGTGACAAAAGGGGCATGATTTATGTAGTTGTGAATTTGAGAAATGCTTGTGTTGAAGTTTGTGATTCCCGTAGCTTGCACATATAGTGAACCATTATGTGATGAAGTCGGAGCATGATTTATTTATTGATTGTCTTCCTTATGAGTGGCGGTCGGGGATGAGCGATGGTCTTTTCCTACCAATCTATTCCCCTAGGAGCATGCGCGTAATACTTTGCTTTGATAACTTCTAGATTTTTGCAATAAGTATATGAGTTCTTTATGACTAATGTTGAGTCCATGGATTATACGCACTTTCCTTCCTTCCACCATTGCTAGCCTCTCTAATACCGTGCACTTTTCGTCGGTATCATACACCCACCAAATACCTTCCTCAAAACAGCCACCATACCTACCTATCATGGCTTTTCCATAGCCATTCCGAGATATATTGCCATGCAACTTTCCACCGTTCCGTTCATTATGACACGCTCCATCATTGTCATATTGCTAGCATGATCATGTAGTTGACATTGTATTTGTGGCAAAGCCACCGTTCATAATTCTTTCATACATCTCACTCTTGATTCATTGCATATCCGGGTACACCACCGGAGGCATTCATATAGAGTCATATTTTGTTCTAAGTATTGAGTTGTAATTGTTGAGTTGTAAGAAAAATAAAAAGTGTGATGATCATCATTTTTAGAGCATTGTCCCAAGTGAGGAAAGGATGATGGAGACTATGATTCCCCCACAAGTCGGGATGAGACTCCGGATGAAAAATAAAAAAAGGCCATAAAAAAGGCCCAAACAAAAAAATGAGAGAAAAAGAGAGAAGGGACAATGTTACTATCCTTTTACCACATTTGTGCTTCAAAGTAGCACCATGATCTTCATGATAGAGAGTCTCTCATTCTGTCACTTTCATATACTAGTGGGAATTTTTCATTATAGAACTTGGCTTGTATATTCCAATGATGGGCTTCCTCAAAATGCCCTAGGTCTTCGTGAGCAAGCGAGTTGGATGCACACCTACTTAGTTTCTTTTGTTGAGCTTTCATATACTTATAGCTCTAGTGCATCCGTTGCATGGAAATCCCTACTCACTCACATTGATATCTATTGATGGGCATCTCCATAGCTCGTTGATACGCCTAGTTGATGTGAGACTATCTTCCCCTCTTTTTGTCTTCTCCACAACCACCATTCTATTCCACATATAGTGTTATATCCATGGCTCACGCTCATGTATTGCGTGAAGATCGAAAAAGTTTTGAAAATGTCAAAAGTATGAAACAATTGCTTGGCTTGTTATCGGGGTTGTGCATGATTTAAATACTTTGTGTGGTGAAGATAGAGCATAGCCAGACTATATGATTTTGTAGGGATAGCTTTCTTTGGCCATGTTATTTTGAGAAGACATAATTGCTTTGTTAGTATGCTTGAAGTATTATTATTTTTATGTCAACATGAACTTTTGTCTTGAATCTTTTGAATCTGAATATTCATACCACAATTAAGAAGATTTACATTGAAATTATGCCAAGTAGCACTTTGCATCGAAAATTCTGTTTTTATCATTTACCTACTCGAGGATGAGCAGGAATTAAGCTTGGGGATGCTTGATACGTCTCCAACGTATCTATAATTTTTGATTGCTCCATGCTATATTACCTATTGTTTTGGACTATATTGGGCTCTATTTTCCACTTTTATATTATTTTTGGGACTAACCTATTAACCGGAGGCCCAGCCCAGAATTGTTGTTTTTTGCCTATTTCAGTGTTTCGGAGAAACAGAATATCAAACAGAGTCCAAACGGAATGAAACCTTCGGGAACGCAATTTTCTCATCAGATAAGATCCAGGAGACTTGGACCCTCCGTCAAGAAAGCCACGATGCGTCCACGAGGGTGGAGGGCGCGCCCCCTGCCTCGTGGGCCCCTCGAAGCTCCACCGACGTACTCCTTCCTCCTATATATACCTACGTACCCCCAAACGATCAGATACGGAGCCAAAAACCTAATTCCACCGCCGCAACTTTCTGTATCCACGAGATCCCATCTTGGGGCCTGTTCCGGAGCTCCTCCAGAGGGGGCATCGATCATGCAGGGCTTCTACATCATCATCCAAGCCCCTCCGATGAAGTGTGAGTAGTTTACTTCAGACCTACGGGTCCATAGTTAGTAGCTAGATGGCTTCTTCTCTCTTTTTGGATCTCAATACAATGTTCTCCCCCTCTCTCGTGGAGATCTATTCGATGTAATCTTCTTTTTGCGGTGTGTTTGTTGAGATCGATGAATTGTGGGTTTATGATCCAGTCTATCTATGAATAATATTTGAATCTTCTCTGAATTCTTTTATGTATGATTGGTTATCTTTGCAAGTCTCTTCGAATTATCAGTTTGGTTTGGACTACTAGATTGGTTTTTCTTGCCATGGGAGAAGTGCTTAGCTTTGGGTTCGATCTTGCGGTGTCCTTTCCCAATGACAGAAGGGGCAGCAAGGCACGTATTGTATTGTTCCCATCAAGGATAACAAGATGGTTTTTTTTTATCATATTGCATGAAACTATCCCTCTACATCATGTCATCTTGCTTAAGGTGTTACTCTATTTTTAACTTAATACTCTAGATGCATGCTGGATAGCGGTCGATGAGTGGAGTAATAGTAGTAGATGCAGGCAGGAGTCGGTCTACTTGTCTCAGACGTGATGCCTATATACATGATCGTACCTAGATATTCTCATAACTATGCTCAATTTTGTCAATTGCTCAACAGTAATTTGTTCACCCACCGTAGAATACTTATGCTCTTGAGAGAAGCCACTAGTGAAACCTATGGCCCCGGGTCTCTTTCTCATCATATCAATCTCTGTCACTTTATTATTGCTTTGCTTTTTACTTTTTACTTTGCATCTCTATACCAAAAATACCAAAAATATTATCTATCATCTCTATCAGATCTCACTTTCGTAATTGAACGTGAAGGGATTGACAACCCCTAAGCGCGTTGGTTGCGTTGAGCTATTGTTTTTGTGTAGGTACGAGGGACTCGCGCGTAGCCTCATACTGGATTGATACCTTGGTTCTCAAAAACTGAGGGAAATACTTACGCCACTTTGCTGCATCATCCTCTCCTCTTCGAGGAAATCCAACGCAGTGCTCAAGAGGTAGCAATGAGCTTGCGTGTTGAATTCTTAGAGTTCTAAGTAGTTTGAATGCTTGATATGGCCTCTATGCATCTATATGAGTAGTTGCTGTCAATCTTGTGAAGTTTTGTTGACAAAAATTTTGTGGACTAATTCTTTCATAATTTTATTTATAGGAATAAGATGAGTTTCTTCAGGAAGTTTGCCTCCAAGAGAAGCACTAAGGGAGTCATTGGGGAATCATCGTACAATGAACTCCATGCTAGGAGAAGGGCGGAGGTGCGGCTGTGCGAATGGCCACATAACCCCTTCATGGATGGGGCCAGGAACCGTCAAGAGTTCGCACAATTTGCTGCTAATGTTGGGCTTACCGACTTCATCACAACTGAGTGTGAACAATACCATCTCCTTACAAATTCCTTTGTGCAAAACTTCCATTTTCTGAGTAGGAATAACCCCCCGAGGTGCAGTTTAATTTATATGCTGAAACCCGTCAGATGCCACTCATTGATTTTTGTGATGTATGCTTGATCCCTTCTGACGAGGAAATAAGAGAGCCTAGGCCTGCAGAGTTTGAGGACTTTTATCGCACTCTATCAGTGGGAGATGAGAGAGGCATGTCGAGTGTCACTGCTACTAGTTTGTAGTTTCTTGTTGTGCATTATTTTTCTTTATTCATTGCTAAGTGTTTAGTTGTTAGAGAGAAAGTGGGTGCACTTTGTGCTCCTAAATTCGCCATCTTTCATCGTGCAATATACGGGGATAACACCTATATCCTAGGGGCCATTATTGCATGCCGTCTGCACCTTAACAGAGCCAAGGGAAAAATTCATGGCGGTATTTATGCTACTCGTTTAGTGAGTCACTTTAACGTTCATATTCGCCAACATGATTATCGTTTACCCAAGGTCTATGGATCACCAGGCAATGAAAGATCACAAGTTTACTCATATTAATGATTCTATTAATAATATTCCTTACAACCTGGTTTTTAGTGTGGATACCTGTGATATTATTCCGTTGCCTGCACCTGCTTTGTTTGATTCTATTGCCAGGGGCGGATACATGATCATGCCTAAGGACATCATTGCCTTCCGGAACGCCCAGGAGGTGGCCCAGGAGGAGCCCCAGGAGTGGGATGCTTAGGTGCCGCCACAACAGCACTTCGACATGGGACCGATGGCTACTACGGGTGGTGATTACCAAGCCATTCCAAAAGCCTAAGCTTGAGGGAGTACGTGTTTCCACCTACATTATATTCATGCTCACACATTTTAGTCCAGTTGTCAGTGTTCACACTTTTTCATTGTATCATCCATGCTACATTTATTTTCTTGCTTTCTTCTTGTGTGTTTGATTTTTTTTTGAGAAAACCCCCAAAAATGTGTGTTTCTTATTTCTTTTCGTTTTTTCTTTCTAGTTTAGTTAGTTGTAGTATTAAAATAAAACCCAAAAAGATTTCTCGATTCTTCTTCTTGCTTGTTGGGAGCTTTCCCATGTAAATAGTTTTTCTCGTTTTTGTATTTCTTTCTTTAATTTTGCTTTCTTCTAGAAAAACTAAAAACTCCAAAAATATTTCATTGTGTTTCTCTGAATTTCTTATCTCTTTATTGAGTCGTACCAAGGAGAAGACCACGATGAAAATGTTGAGTGGCTGTCATATGCATTATTGTTGATCTAATAAAGAGATTATCTTGCCTTCTCCTTTTTGAATAAAATGTTTGCAGATTCCAGCTTAGTCCACGACACTCTTGCACTATTATTATTTTCATATCATTCGGTCATGCAAGTGAAAGGCAATAATGACGATATTTGATGAACTGGTTGTGGCAGAGAGAAACGGGTATGAACTCAACTTGTTATATTTTTGTAAATATGTTTAACCTAGTATGCATGATTCAACCTATTATGATCAAACATGTTTCCAATGACAATTAGAGATTATAGTTTCTCATGCCATGCTTAAGTAGCTAGGAGTGGATAATGATTTATCTTGGATGTCAACATTGCATTAAAATGATTGTGATGTGGTATGATGATATGGTATCCTCCTCTGAATGTTTCAAGTGGCTTGACTTGGCACATGTTTATGCATGTAGTTTAATCAAAACTAACATAGCCTCTATGATATTTATGTTCATGGTGTCCATATCCTACTCATGCTAGTATCCAATGTTCATTATTCATAATGCATGTTCATGACCGTTTTCGCTCTCTAGCTGGCCGCTTCTCAACCTATTTGCTAACCTTCGCCTGTACTGAGCGGGAATACTGCTTATGCATCAAAATCATGAAACCCAAGTTATTCTAGAGGAGTCTAGCATATCTACCTATATGCGGTATTACCCTGCCGTTCTAAGTAAATTTGCATGTGCCACCTCTAAAAAATTCAAATAAACATCTGTTTTTTGTGTGACTGGATTGTTCACAGAACGATAGGGGGTAGTCGGTATCTTCCATGCTAAGCGGGTTATTTTCATGATGACTGTTTATTCACTCGTCCTTGCATGGGAGGGACGGTAATAGGGATGCCCAATCCCGAAATCAAAAATTGCAAATAATTAAACAAAACTCCCCCAGGACTGATGTTGGTATGGACGGTACCCACGGATTCGGCTAGCCATGGAGTGTGTTTTTTGGTGGAGAAGAGTAAACCTTTACTTTTATTGCTTGGGAACCGCCGCTAATGTATTTAGCATGGAAGATATTGATAACTTTCGGTTGTGAAGTAAACATGAAGGGTGCATTTCCCAAAATTTCATTTATCTCTGTTTTAAAATTTTGAGCTCTGGCATCACTGCAAATCCCTACTTCCCTCTGCGAAGGGACTATCTATTTAATTTTTTGTTGAGTCAACACCTTCTCAAATAAGTGCCATATTTGAGAGCACTATTGTCATCCTCATGCATTGTGTATAGTTAATGTTGGGTGCATCATGACTGGATCTTTTCTACCATGAATTACGACGTTTAGTCGCTGCTTGAACTTTGGAGGTGCTCTGCATTTATGTTTTGCAGTCTCAGAAAGGGCTAAAGAGATACTATTGTTGTCATATTATAACATGATTGTTTTGACAAAGTGTTAGCATTTGAGATATCTTATTATTGCTCACTAGTTGATTATGCCATTGATATGAGTTAATATAATTTTTAAGAGTTATTGTTGACATGATTAGTCATGATCTTTGCTGAAAACCTGGGTGCTACTTAAGCTTATTTATGTAAACAAGAGCAAAAGAGTTCATAAATGTTTTCCTTTTTCACTTTCAGTTTATCAACTGAATTGCTTGAGGACAAGCAAAGGTTTAAGCTTGGGGAGTTGATACGTCTCCTTCGTATCTACTTTTCCTAACACTTTTCCTCTTATTTTGGAATCTAATTTGCATTATTTGAATGAAACTAACCCGGGTTGACGCTGTTTTCAGCAGAACTACCATGGTGTTGTTTTTGTGGAGAAATAAAAGTTCTCGGATTGGAATGAAACTTTTTGGAGAATTATTTCAGAATAAAATAAAAACACTGGAGCCAATAACCACCGGAGGGGGGCCCTGGGTGAGCACAACCCACCAGGGTGCGCCCCCCCCCCTCCAGGCGTGCCCAGGTGGGTTGTGCCCACCTGGTGGCCCCGCAGACCCTAATACCAACTCCATAAATACCTATATTTGCAGAAAAAATCAGGGAGAAAGAATTATCGTGTTTCACAATACGGAGCCACCACCACCTCATGTTCTTCATCGGGAGGCCAAGTCTGGAGGCCGTTCAGGGCTCTAGAGAGGGGGATCTTCAATCTTCATCATCACCAACCCTTCTCCATCGCCAATTACATGAGGCTTCCCCCGGGAGTGAGTAATTCCTTCATAGGCTCGCTGGTCGGTGAGGAGTCGGAAGAGATTCATCATGTAATTGAGTTAATTTTGTCATGGCTTGATCCCTAGTATCCATCATGTTCTGAGATTGATGTTTGTATGACTTTGCCATGCTTAATGCTTGTCACTTTGGACCCGCGTGCCATGATTTCAGATCTAAACTGGTTATGTTATCATAATTATATCTATGTTCTAGATCCAATCTTGCAAGTCATATTCACCTACTACGTGTTATGATCCATAAACCCCGGAGTGACAATAGTCAGGATACTTTCCGGTGATGACCGTAGTTTGAGGAGTTCATGTATTCACTATCTGTTAATGCTTTGTTCCGGTTTTCTATTAAAAGGATACCTTAATATCCCTTAGTTTCCATATGGACCCCACTGCCACGGGAGGGTAGGACAAAGGATGTCATGCAAGTTCTTTCCATAAGCACATATGACTATTTACGGAATACATGCCTACATTATATTTATGAACTGGAGCTAGTTTTGTATCGCCCTAGGTTATGACTGTTATATGATGAATATCATCCAACGAATCTACCGATCCAATGCGTACGAATTTTCTACATATTGATGTTGCTAATTTACTACTACTGTTGTTACTGTTTCAATAACTAGAAAATCATTGCTATCACTGTTACCGTTACTATTGTTGCTACCACTATTATCAAAACTACCATATTACTATGCTACTGATCACTTTGCTGCAAATAATTAATCTCCAGGTGTGGTTGAATTGAGAACTCCGCTGCTAATACTTGCAAATATTCTTTGGCTCCCCTTGTGTCGAATCTATAAATTTGGGTTGAATACTCTACCCTTGAAAACTGTTGTGATCCCCTATACTTGTGGGTTATCAAGACCTTTTTCTCATGGGCCAAGGAGGGAGGCGCATCAGCCCACAAGGGGGCTGGGCGTGGTCCACCTCCCCTGCCCTGTGATACGTCTCCAATGCATCTATAATTTATGGAGTGTTCATGCCATGTTTACAGCAATTTTATATGGTTTTGGTATGATTTGGATGGAACTAACCCGGATAGACGTTGTTTTCAGCAGAACTATCATGGTGTTGTCTTTGTGTAGAAATAGAAGTTCTCCAAATGCAACGAAACTTTTTCACAATTTTTTGGAACAAAAGAGGCACTAGAAGCCTCATGGGAGGGCCAAAAGAGCCACGAGGAGGGCACAACCCACCAGGGCACGCCAGAGGGGCCTGGCTTGCCCTGGTGGGTTGTCCTCACCTCGAGGCCCATCTTCGCATGAAACCGATGCCAAAAAAATCCTATAAATAGAGAAACCATCAGAAATTACCCTAGACCAGAAGTTTCGCCGCCGCAAGCCTCTGTAGCCACAAAAACCAATCTAGACCCCATTCCGGCATCCTGCCGGATGGGGAAATCATCATCGGTGGCCATCTTCATCATCCCGGTGGCCACCATGATGAGGAGGTAGTAGTCCACTGATACGTCTCTGTCATATCTACTTTTCCAAACTCCTTTGCCCTTGTTTTGGACTCTAACTTGCATGATTTGAATGGAACTAGCCCGGACTGACGCTGTTTTCAGCAGAATTGCCATAGTGTTATTTTTGTGCAGAATAAAAAGTTCTCGGAATGATCTGAAACTTCACGAAGAAAAGTTTTGGAATTAATAAAAAATATTGGCGAAAGAATCAAGTGAAGGGGGCCCACACCCTGGGCACAAGGGTGGGGGCGCGCCCACCCCCCTAGGGCGCGCCCTCCGACCTTGTGGTCCCCCTGGATCTCCACCGACCTCAACTCCAACTCCATGTATTCTCTTTCGGGGAGAAAAAAACCAGAGAGAAGGATTCATCGTGTTTTATGATACGGAGCCGCCGCCAAGCCCTGTTCTTCCTAGAGAGGGCAAATCTGGAGTCCGTTCGGGGCTCCAGAGAGGGGAATCCTTCACCATCATCATCAGCAACCATCCTCCGTCACCAATTTCATGATGCCCACCACCGTGCGTTGATATGTCTCCAACGTATCTATAATTTTTGATTGTTCCATGCTATTATATTATCAACCTTGGATGTTTTATATGCATTTATATGCTATTTTATATGATTTTTTGGGACTAACCTATTAACCTAGAGCCCAGTGCCAATTTCTGTTTTTTCCCTTGTTTTAGAGTATCGCAGAAAAGGAAAATCAAACAGAGTCCAATTGACCTGAAACTTCACGGAACTTATTTTTGGAAGGAAAGCAACCCAGGAGACTTGGAGTCCACGTAAGGGAAGCTTCAAGGAGGCCACGAGGTAGGGGTAGCGCCCACCCCCATGGGCGCACCCTCCACCCTCGTGGGCCCCTCGTGGCTCCCCTGGCATACTTCTTCCGCCTATATATCTCCATATACCCTAAAATGATCGGGGAGCACAATAGACTGGGAGTTCCGCCACCAGAAGCCTCTGTAGCCACCGAAATACAATCAAGACCCGTTCCGGCACCCTGTCGGAGGGGGAATCCCTCTCTGCTGGCCATCTTCATCATCCCGGTGCTCTCCATGACAAGGAGGGAGTAGTTCTCCCTCGGGGCTGAGGGTATGTACCAGTAGCTATGTGTTTGATCTCTCTCTCTCTCGTGTTCTTGAGGTGGTACGATCTTGATGTATCGCGAGCTTTGCTATTATAGTTGGATCTTATGTTTCTCCTCCCCCTCTACTCTCTTGTAATGGATTGAGTTTCCCCTTTGAAGTTATCTTATCGGATTGAGTCTTTAAAGATTTGAGAACACTTGATGTATGTCTTGCCGTGCGTATCTGTGGTGACAATGGGATATCACGTGATTCACTTGATGTATGTTTTGGTGATCAACTTGCGGGTTCCGCCCATGAACCTATGCATAGGGGTTGGCACACGTTTTCGTCGTGATTCTCCGGTAGAAACTTTGGGGCACTCTTTGAGGTTCTATGTGTTGGTTGAATAGATGAATCTGAGATTGTATGATGCATATCGTATAATCATACCCACGGATACTTGAGGTGACATTGGAGTATCTAGGTGACATTAGGGTTTTGGTTGATTTGTGTCTTAAGGTGTTATTCTAGTATGAACTCTAGGACTGTTTGTGACACTTATAGGAATAGCCCAACAGATTGATTGGAAAGAATAACTTTGAGGTGGTTTCGTACCCTACCATAATCTCTTCGTTTGTTCTACGCTATTAGTGACTTTGGAGTGACTCTTTGTTGCATGTTGAGGGATAGTTATGTGATCCAATTATGTTATTATTGTTGAGAGGACTTGCACTAGTGAAAGTATGAACCCTAGGCCTTGTTTCAACGCATTGCAATACCCTTTACACTTACTTTTATCATTAGTTACCTTGCTGTTTTTATATTTTCAAATTAAAAAAACCTATATCTACCATCCATATACCACTTGTATCACCATCTCTTCGCCGAACTAGTGCACCTATACAATTTACCATTGTATTGGGTGTGTTGGGGACACAAGAGACTCTTTGTTATTTGGTTGCAGGGTTGCTTGAGAGAGACCATCTTCATCCTACGCCTCATACGGATTGATAAACCTTAGGTCATCCACTTGAGGGAAATTTGCTACTGTCCTACAAACCTCTGCACTTGGAGGCCCAACAACGTCTACAAGAAGAAGGTTGTGTAGTAGAAATCATGCATGCGTAATTACATCATGGGTTTGCTGGACCGTGATGGGTTGGATGAGATTTACCATGTAATCGAGTTAGTTCTGTTAGGGTTTGATCCCTAGTATCCACTATGTTCTAAGATTGATGTTGCTATGACTTTTCTATCCTAATGCTTTTCACTAGGGCCCAAGTGCCATGATTTCAGATATGAACCTATTAAGTTTTTATGAATATATTAGTCTTCTTGATCTGATATTGCAAGTTATAGTCACCTACTACGTGTTATGATCTGGCAACCCCAGAGTGACAATAGTCGGGATCACTCCCGGTGATGACCGTAGTTTGAGGAGTTCATGTATTCACTAAGTGCTAATGCTTCTGGTACTCTATTAAAAGGAGGCCTTAATACCCTTTAGTTTCCAATAGGACCCCGCTGCCACGGGAGGGTAGGACAAAATATGTCACACAAGTTCTTTTCCATAAGCACATATGACTATATTCGGAATACATGCCTACATTATATTGATGAATTGGAGCTACTTCTGTGTCACCCTATGTTATAACCGTTGCATGATGAAAGCCATCCGACATAATTATCCATCATTGATCCATTGCCTACGAGCTTTTCACATATTTATCTTTGCTAAGTTACTTTTCTGTTGCCACTGTTACGATTGCTACAATACTGCTACTGTTACTTTTGCCACCATTACCGTTACTTCCATACTACTTTGCTACTAAATACTTTGTTGCAGATATTAAGTCTTTCAGGTGTGGTTGAATTGACAACTCAGCTGCTAATACTCAAGAATATTCTTTGGCTCCCCTTGTGTCGAATCAATAAATTTGGGTTGAATACTCTACCCTCGAAAACTGTTGCGACCCCCTATACTTGTGGGTTATCAAGACCTTTTTCTGGCGCCGTTGCCGGGGAGCATAGCTCTATTCTCTGAGTCACTTGGGATTTATATCTGTTACTCACTATGCGGAATTTGAAATATCAAAGAACTAAGATTTTTCCCTCAACAACGAGGGGAGGTAAGGAACTGCATCTAGCTCTGCACTTGATTCTCCTTCTGTTTTGAGTAAACTTGTGACACCTACACCTGCTATTGATTCCAATATGTCGCATGTTATTGATGATGCCACTTCTGCTATGCATGATGCTTATGATGAAACTACTTCTCTACTTGATAATACTGTGCAACTAGGTGAATTTCTGATGAACAACTTGCTAGGGTTAGAGAGAATGAAATTACTAAAACTGATGATATTATTGAAATTGAAGATTATGATTCTCCCCCTAGATATGAATTGCCTGTTGTACCTGAGGGTTATGTTATGGATGAAGAAACTGCTAGAGACTTCTTTGCTTGCAATGATAGAGAGGATCTTAAAAAATTATTAGCTAAGCTTAAAGAAAAATCCTTGAATGCTAGAATGAAATATGATCCCAATTTTGCTACTTCACCTATCTTTGTTACTGATAAGGATTATGAATTCTCTGTCGATCCTGAGTTAATTACTTTGGATGGATCTGATCCTTTCTATGGTTATGAATCTGAAACTGTTGTGGCACATCTTACTGAATTGAATGATATAGCCACCCTATTTGCTCATGAGGAAAAAGATCGCTATTACTATATTCTTAAGTTGTTTCCTTTCTCGCTAAAGGGTGATGTTAAGATATGGTTTAATTCTCTTGCTCCTGGTTGTGTGCGTAGTCCCCAGGATATGATTTAATACTTCTCTGAAAAATATTTCCCTGCTCATAGGAAACAACCTGCTTTAAGGGAAATAATTAATTTTGTGCAAATTGAAGAAGAGAGTCTCCCACAAGCTTGGGGGAGGCTTCTCCAATTACTTAATGCTTTCCTTGATCATCCTCTCAAGAAAAAGGAAATACTTGATATCTTTTATAATGGACTAGCCGATGCTTCCAGACACCACCTGGATAGTTGTGCTGGTTGTGTTTTCAGGGAAAGAACTGTTGAGCAAGATGAATTGCTATTGAATAATATATTGAGTAATGATAATGATTGGACATTTCCTGAACCAACTCTGAAGCCAACTCCGAAGAAAAGGGGTATTCTATTTCTCAGTCCTGAAGATATACAGGAGGCAAAGAAATTTATGAAAGAAAGAGGTATTAAAGTTAAAGATGTTAAAAATTTGCCGCCTATTGAAGAAATACATGGTCTTGATAACCTGACACAGGTAGTAGAGGTAAACTCTCTCCGTAGATTTGATGAAGGTGATATTCCTCATAATAAGTCTGCTAGACAATGCTTAGATGAGTTTGATAATTTTATTGTTAAAGAAGAGAACTTCAATATGTGGACACTTGAAACATAATGCTTACATGCTTGACCACTTGGGTGATTATATGAATAGAACTATTAATGATCTCAAGATTATCAGTAAACATGCTTCCGTGGTTACAACTCAAGTAGGACAAGTACTTAAAGCTCAAGATGATTTGCTTAATGAGTTGAATAGTAAGAATAATGATAATGTTGTTAGGGTTATGACTAGAGGTGGTAAAATGACCCAGGAACCTTTGTATCATGAGGGTCATCCTAAGAGAGTTGAGCGGGATTCTTAGAGAACTAATACTGATGCACCTAGTCCTCGTACTAAAAAGAAAAGGAGAACTGATAGGACTTTGCGTGCTAGTGAACCTGCTATAGATATTCCTGAGGACGACAGTATGTCGATCATCCTTGATAGACCCTTTTTGAATACTGCAGAGGCTGTTATTGATTTCAACAAAGGCAATGTCACTTTTCATGTTAATGGTAATGAGCATACGATACACTTTCCGAAGAAACAACCTCAAGTTCATAGTATCAATTCTATTGGAAAAATTTCAACTATTACTATTGGAGGTTTTGAATTCCCTCTTCCTACTGTCAAAAAGAAATATGATATTCTTATTGTTGGGGAAATGCATATCCCCGTTGAGGTAACCTAGTGTTATTCAAAAATTCTACGGTTTCATGTCATTCAGAAGAAGTTTGTTAATAAGACTTGATCAACCTTGTTAATGGATTCCTTTTGATGAGCATGAGATGGATGAATTTATAAGGCACAACTTTCTGTACCCACTTTTTACTTTCTGTTAATTAGTTTAAATAAAGCAAAAATAGTATTACTTTTTGTTTGTTTTCTGAATTATCTATGCAATAAAAAATGTCCTGAAAATAAGAGTTCTCCAAATGCCCTAAAAATTTAGTATGATTTTTATATAATATTTTAGAATTTCTGGTGCTAAAAACACACCATGGGGCCTCACCAGCTGGCCACAAGGGTGGAGGGCGTGCCCCCTGACCTTGTGGGCCCCACGTGGCCCCCCTCCACTTATTCCAGCACCCATCCACTCCTTCTTCCTCTAGAAAAAACCACTCCATTGCTCAAACTCGTGTTCTTGCTCGTCTTGCTGCCATTTTCGATCTCCTTGATCAAAGCTCCATTCACAAAACTGCTTTGGGGGATTGTTTTTCGGTATGTGACTCCTCCAATGGTCCAATTAGTTTTTGTTCTAATGCTTTATTCATTGCAAATTTTTGCTGATGTGGTGACCTTGTTCTTGAGCTTGCATGTCAAATTTATATGGTCCAAAGTAGTTTTGGTGCATGATATAGCCTCTAGGCACTTGTAGGAGTAGTTGCTATCAATTTTGTTGAGTTTCGTTCACTTTTATTCTAAGTCACTAAAAATTTCAAAAAAATTAAGAGGGAGAAAATGTTGAGGAGATTGTTGAGAGGTTCCTTGAGCTGTGGATCGAAGGAAAAAGAAAATGAGGAGAAGGAAAAGCCCGAGTATAATCTTCCTCGCGCCGCAGAAATTTGGCCATATGATGCATTCTTACAAGCAGACAGGATTTATGATGATTTCTATTATTTGCCTGAGAATGCAGGCATCACCGACTTCCTCCACGACCAGTGTAATCAGTATCGCCTACTCACTAATACTTTCGTGCAAAATTTTCACTTTCATGCTAGGAGATCACCACCCATGGTAGATTTTCACTTATATGATGAGTACACAGAAATAACGCTTTATGACTTTTGTGAGGTTTGTAAATTACCTTATGAGGGTAGCGTCGAGGAGCCACGTCCTAGTGATGTGCAAGGCCTTGTTAATGAAATTACCGTAGGGGAAAACAGAGGAGTGTCGGGAGCAAGAGTGGCTAGTATACATTTCTCTGTTTTATGTTATTACTCATTATTTGTTGGGAGATGTTTAATTGGTCATGGAGAGAGTGGACACCTTAGTGCCCCTGACCTCGCCATTTTGCGCCACGCTTTACATAGAGATAGAACTTACACTTTGGGCACTATGGTTGCTAAACGGTTGAGTTTAAACCATACAAAGGGTCCTATTTCGGAGGTATCTTTGCCTCCTGCCTTGCTAAACACTTTGAGATACCCATTAGGCACCATGAAAAAGAGGAGAAACTTCTACCCACTATACATTTAGATTATGACAGCATGGTAGCACATAAGTTTATTCGCCATGATGAAGAAAAGAGACTTATCTACAACCTGGTATTTAGCGAGGTCACCTTTTAGATTATTACCTTGCCTGCACCTATTTAGTTCGATATTCATTCAGGCAGGTACTTCATTTTTCCCACGAACATTCATGCATACTGGGAGGGGACACGATCCCCGCCTCCTGAGCCAGAGCCATCACCTGATCCATACCAGGAGTCTATTTATTAGTGGGAGCCACAGGAGCTCGCTAACCAGTGGAACCCCCAAGATCCTCCTCGGTATACTGGAGAGGGCTACTTTGATCCATGGGCGTAGACCAACTTAGGCCAAAAGCCTAATCTTGGGGGAGTACGTATTTCCCATCAACATTATATTCATGTTCACACACTCATTCTAGTTGTCGGTGTTCATACTTTTTCATTGTATTATCCATGCTAGTTTATTTATTTTTTCTCGCTTTTCTTCTTGTGTGTTTGATAAACCTTAAGAAAAACAAAAAAAATAGTTGTAGTTAGTTTACTTTATATGTATGCTTAGTTGTAGTATTAAAAGAAAACCCAGAAAGATTTCTCGTTCTTCTTTTGCTTGTTGGGAGCTTTCCCGTGTAAATAGTTCTTCTCGTTCTTGTTTCTCTTTCTTCAGAAAAACAAAAACTCCAAAAATATTTCAGTATGTTTCTTTGAATTTCTTTTTTTTCTTTGGGGTCGAGAGGAGAAGACCATGATAAAATGTTGAGTGGCACTCATATGCATTATTGTTGATCTAACAAAGAGCCCATATTACCTTGTATTCTCCTCTGAATAAATGTTTGCAGATTCCAGCTTAGTCCAATGCACGTGCACTATTATTATTATCCACACCGTTCGGTCATGCAAGTGAAAGGCAATAATGACGATATATGATGAAATGATTGAGATGAGGAAAAGCTGGTATGAACTCGACCTATCTTGTTTTTGTAAATATGATTAGTTCATGTATTCACTAAGTGCTAATGCTTTCATCCGGTACTCTATTAAAAGGAGGCCTTAATATCCCTTAGTTTCCAATAGGACCCCGCTGCCACGGGAGGGCAGGACAAAAGATGTCATGCAAGTTCTTTTCCATAAGCATGTATGACTATATTCGAAATACATGCCTACATTATATTGATAAATTGGAGCTAGTCATGTGTCTCCCTATGTTATAACCGTTGCATGATGAATGCCATCCGACATAATTATCCACCATTGATCCATTGCCTACAAGCTTTTTACATATTGATCTTTGCTAAGTTACTTTTCTGTTGTCACTGTTACGATTGCTACAATACTGCTAATGTTACTTTTGCCACAGTTACCGTTACTTCCATACTACTTTGCTACAGATATTAAGTATTTCAGGTGTGGTTGAATTGAAAACTCAACTGCTAATACTTGAGAATATTATTTGGCTCCCCTATGAAACTTTTTATATGATTTATTGGAGTAACCTATTGATCTGGTGCCCAGTGCCAGTTCCTGTTTTTTGTTTCGTAGAAAATCCATATGAAACAAAGTCCAAACACGATAAAAAATTACGGAGAATTATTTTTGAATATATGTGATTTTTGGGAGGTGGAATCAATGCAAACGGGGGCCCATAGTGCCCACAACCCACCAGGGCGCGCCCCAGGTGTGCCCAGGTGTCTTATGCTCTCCTCGAATGTCGGTTGGAGCTATACTTCGAGCGCTAGGAAGCTTATATCTAGAAAAAATCGTGTTAAAATTTCATCACAATCGGAGTTACGGATCTCCCAGAATATAAGAAACGGTTTTCGGCCAGATCGGGGGAACGCGAAATAGAAGAGAATAGAGAGGGAGATCCAATCTCGGAGGGTCTGCCACCCCTCCGCCGCCATGGAGGCCATGGACCAGAGGGGGAACTCTCCTCCCATCTAGGGGGTAAGGCCAAGGAAGAATAAGGAGGGGCTCTCTCTCCCCCTCTCTCCTGGTGGCGCTGGAGTGCCGCCGGGGCAAGGATCGTGACGGCGATCTACATCAACAATCTTGCTACCGTCAACACCAACTTTCTCCCCCTCTATGCAGTGGTATAACACCTCTTCCCCCCATTGTAATATCTACTTAAACATGGTGCTCAACTCCAGATATTATTTCCCACTGATCTATGGTTATCCTATGATGTTTGAGTAGATCTGTTTTGTCCTGTGGGTTAATCATGATCTTGGTTGGTATGATTGTATATTTTATTTATGGTGTTGTCCTACGGTGCCCTCCGTCTCGTGCAAACGTGGGGGATCCTCATTGTAGGGTGTTGCAATATGTCCATGGTTCGCTTACGGTGGGTTGCGAGAGTGATAGAAGTTTAAACCCGAGTAAGTGGGTATGGTGTATGGGAGTAAAGAGGACTAGATACTTAACGCTATGGTTGGGTTTCACGACCTTAATGATCTTTAGTAGTTGCAGATGCATGCTAGGGGTCCAATCATAAGTGCATATGATCCAAGTAGAGAAAGTATGTTAGCTCATGCCTCTCCCTCATGTAAAATTGCAAGAATGATTAGCGGTACTTGTTATCAATTACCTTGGGACAAATGACTTTCTTGTTGACAAAAGCTATCCACTTTTATTACCTTTCAATTTATTTGTAGTTTTATTTTATCGCAAAGCACTCGTAGTTTTATTCTTGCCAAATAGTTTCATACTTGTTTTAGGTAAAACAAACGTCAAGTGTGCATAGAGTTGTATTGGTGGTCGATATAACTTGAGGGAATATTTGCTCTGCCTTTAGCTCCTCGTTGGGTTCGACACTCTTATTTATCATAGAAGGCTACAAAAGATCCCCTATACTTGTGGGTTATCAGTAGCTATGTGTTTAATCTTTCTCTTGTGTTCTTGAGATGGCACAATCTTGATGTATCGTGGGATTTGTTAATATAGTTGGATCATATGGTGTTTAACCCTCTCTATCTTGTTGTGATGAATTGAGTTTTCCCTTTGAGATTGCGTACTTACAGGATGGAATACTTTTATTGATTTGAGAACACTTGATGTATGTCTTGCTATGAATACCCGTGGTGACAATGGGGTATCATATTGATTCACTTGATATGTGTTTTGGCACTCAACTCGCGGATTCCCGAGGTGACATTGGGGTAATATATGCATAGGGGTTGATGCATGTTCTCGTCTTTGTTTCTCCGGTAGAAATCTTGGGGCACTCTTTGAGGTTCTTTGCGTAGGATTGAGTATTATGAATCTGAAATTGTTTGATGCATATCGTATAATCAACTCATGGATACTCGCGGTGGCGTCAGAGTATCTAGGTGACATTAGAGTTGGTTGATGTGTATCATATGGTATTATTTTAGCGCGAACTCTTGGATAGATCGATCGGAAAGAATGGCTTGGTGTTATTTTAGTATGAACTCTAGGATAGATTGACCGGAAAGAATAGCTTTGAGGTGGTTTCGTACCCTACAAACAATTTCGTCTTATGCCCTCCACTAGATAAGAACTTTGGAGTGATTCTACATCGCACATTGAGGGATGGTTATATGATCCAATTATATTAGCATTGTTGAGAGATTGCACTAGCGAAAGTGCGGACCCTAGGCCTCATTTTCAAGCATTGCAATACCATTTGTGCTCCGTTTTATCAATTGCTACCTTGCTATTTTTTATTGTTCCTATTACAAAAATCAATATCTACTATCATTGCTACACTTGTATCACCATCTCTTCGCTGAACCAGTGCACATATACAAATTTCCATTGTATTTGGTATGTTCGGGACACAATAGACTTTTTATTATTTGGTTACAGGGTTGTTTGAGAGAGACCATCTTCATCCTATGCCTCCCATGGATTGATAAACCTTAGGTCATCCGCTTGAGAGAAAATTGCTACTGTCCTACAAAACTCACGCTTGGAGGCCCAACACAAGTCTACAAGAACAAGTTGTGTAGTAGACATCACCCTGCGTGCCAGAAGGAAGGAGGGGCGCCCTAGGGCAGCCGACTCCCCTTTCCTTCCCCCCATGCTCCATACATGGAAGGGGGGAGGCGCCTGAGGCAAGGCAAACACCGGCCCCCTCCTGCCCTTTCCTCCATGCCTAAAGGAAGGAAAGGGGCACGCCTAGGGCTGCCTCCTCTCCCTCCTCCACCTATATATATATGTGAGGAGGGGAGGGAGCAACACACACCACGATTCCAAGCTGTGTGCGGTGCCCCCTCTCCCTCTAGCTCCTCCTCCGTCCATATCTGTTGTGCTTGGAAAAGCCGTGTGGAAAAGTTTCACCACCACCATCACCATGCCGTCATGCTACCAGAACTCATCTACTACTTTGCCCCTCTTGGTGGATCGAGAAGGCGAGGACGTCATCGAGCTGAACGTGTGTTGAACACGGAGGTGCCGTGCGTTTGGTGCTTGATCGATATGGATCGTGAAGGTGTACGACTACATCAACCGCGTTGATAAACGCTTTCGTTTAGCGATCTACAAGGGCATGTAGATGCTCTCCCTCTCTCGTAGCTATGCATTGCCACTTCTTGAGCTTGTGTTGATTTTTTTCCCTTGAAGAGGAAGGGTGATGCAGCAAAGTAGAGACAAGTATTTCCCTCAGTTAAGAACCAAGGTATCAATCTAGTAGGAGGCACAAGCAAGTCTCCAATATATGCACCTGCACAAACTAACAAACACTTGCACACAACGCGAAAAAGGGGTTGTCAGTCCCTTCATGGTCACGAACAAGAGTGAGATCTAATAGAGATAGGTATAAAAGATAAATAAAAGAGCAAACTAAAGTAAATATAAATAAATTCCAGCAAGGTATTTTTTGGGTTTTTTGGTTTATAGATCTGAAAATATATGATGGAAAATAAACCTGGGGGCCATAGGTTTCACTAGAGGCTTCTCTCTTGAAAGAAAACTTATGATGGGTAAACAAATTTATGTTGAGCAATTGATAGAAAAGCGCATAGTTATGACGATATCTAAGGCAATGATCATGAATATAGGCATCACGTCCGTGACAAGTAGACCGAAACAATTCTGCATCTACTATTATTACTCCACACATCGGTCGACTCCTGCCTACATCTAGAGTATTAAGTTCAAAAGGACAGAGTAACGCTTTAAGTAAGATGACATGATGTAGAGGGATAAACTCAAGCAATATGATATAAACCCCATCTTTTTATCCTTAATTTCAACAATACAATATGTTCCTCGATGCCCCTTCTGTCACTGGGAGAGGACACCGCAAGATTGAACCCATCACAAAGCACTTCTACCATTGCAAGAAAAACCAATCTAGTTTGGCAAACCAAATCAATAGATCGAAGATAATTACTAAGCTATCTCAATCATGCATAAAAGAGTTCAGAGAAGACTCAAATAATATTCATAGATAATCTGATCATAAATCCACAATTCATTGGATCTCAATAAACGCGCCGCAAAGAAGATTACATCGGATAGAACTCCAAGAACATCGAGGAGAACATTGTATTGAAGATCAGAGAGAGAGAGAAGAAGCCATCTAGCTACTAGCTATGGACCATTAGGTCAGTGGTAAACTACTCGTGATTTATCGGAAGGGTGGAAAGGTTGATGTAGATGAAGGAAATATGCCCTAGAGGCAATAATAAAGTTATTATTTATTTCCTTATATCATGATAAATGTTTATTATTCATGCTAGAATTGTATTAACCGGAAATAATGCATGTGTGAATACATAGACAAACAGAGTGTCACTAGTATGCCTCTACTTGACTAGCTCGTTGATCAAAGATGGTTATGTTTCCTAACCATAGACATGAGTTGTCATTTGATTAATGGGATCACATCATTAGGAGAATGATGTGATTGACTTGACCCATTCCGTTAGCATAGCACTTGATCATTTAGTTTGTTGCTATTGCTTTCTTCATGACTTATACATGTTCCTATGACTATGAGATTATGCAACTCCCGTTTACCGGAGGAACACTTTGTGTGCTACCAAACGTCACAACGTAACTGGGTGATTATAAAGGTGCTCTACAGGTGTCTCCGAAGGTACTTGTTGGGTTGGCGTATTTCGAGATTAGGATTTGTCACTCCGATTGTCGGAGAGGTATCTTTGGGCCCTCTCGGTAATGCACATCACTTAAGCCTTGCAAGTATTGCAACTAATGAGTTAGTTGCAGGATGATGTATTACGGAACGAGTAAAGAGACTTGCCGGTAACGAGATTGAACTAGGTATTGAGATACCGACGATCGAATCTCAGGCAAGTAACATACCGATGACAAAGGGAACAACGTATGTTGTTATGCAGTCTGACCGATAAAGATCTTCATAGAATATGTGGGAGCCAATATGAGCATCCAGGTTCCGCTATTGGTTATTGACCGGAGACGTGTCTCGGTCATGTCTACATTGTTCTCGAACCCGTAGGGTCCACACGCTTAAGGTTTCGATGACAGTTATATTATGAGTTTATGTGTTTTGATGTACCGAAGGAGTTCGGAGTCCCGGATGAGATCGGGGACATGCGAGGAGTCTCGAAATGGTCGAGACGTAAAGATTGATATATTGACATCGGAAAGGTTCCGAGTGATTCGGGTATTTTCGGGAGTACCGGGAGTTACCGGAATTCGTATTGGGCCTTAATGGGCCATACGGGACAGAAGAGAAAGGCCTCAAAGGGTGGCCGCACCCCTCCCCATGGGCTGGTCTGAATTGGACTAGGGAGGGGGGCTCCCCCTTCCTTCCTTCTCCTTTTCCCTTCCCTTTCCTTCCCTACTACTCCTACTACTTGGAAGGGCTCCTAGTTCTACTAGGAAAGGGAGAATCCTACTCCTGGTGGGAGTAGGACTCCCCTAGGGCGCGCCATAGAGAGGGCCGGCCCTCCCCCTCCTCCACTCCTTTATATACAGGGGCAGGGGCACCCCAAACATAGCAATTGATCATTGATCTCATAGCCGTGTGCGGTGCCCCCCTCCACCATAATCCACCTCAATAATACTGTAGCGGTGCTTAGGCGAAGCCCGGTAGAACATCAACATCGTCACCATGCCGTCGTGCTGACGAAACTCTCCCTCATAACTTGGCTGGATCGGAGTTCGAGGGATGTCATCAGGCTGAACGTGTGCAGAACTCGGAGGTGTCGTGTGTTCAGTACTTGATCGGTCGGATCGTGAAGACGTACGACTACATCAACCGCGTTGTGCTAACACTTCCGCTTTCGGTCTACGAGGGTACGTGGACAACACTCTCTCCTCTCGTTGCTATGCATCACCATGATCTTGTATGCGCGTAGGAAATTTTTGAAATTACTACGTTCCCCAACAGTGGCATCCGAGCCTAGGTTTTATGCGTTGATGTAATATGCACGAGTAGAACACAAGTGAGTTGTGGGCGATATAAGTCATACTGCTTACCAGCATGTCACACTTTGGTTCGGCGGTATTGTTGGATGAAGTGGCCCGGACCGACATTACGCGTACGCTTACGCGAGACTGGTTCTACCGACGTGCTTTGCACACAGGTGGCTGGCGGATGTTAGTTTCTCCAACTTTAGTTGAACCGAGTGTGGCTACGCCCGGTCCTTGCGAAGGTTAAAACAGCACCAACTTGACAAACTATCGTTGTGGTTTTGATGCGTAGGTAAGAACGGTTCTTGCTAAGCCCAGTAGCAGCCACGTAAAACTTGCAACAACAAAGTAGAGGACATCTAACTTGTTTTTGCAGGGCATGTTGTGATGTGATATGGTCAAGACGTGATGAGATATAAGTTGTTGTATAAGATGATCATGTTTTGTTGAAGTTATCGGCAACTGGCAGAAGCCTTATGGTTGTCTCTTTATTTCATAAGATGCAAGCGCCAAATAATTGCTTTACAATTATCGCTATGCGATAGCAATAGTTGCAAGAGCAATAGTTGGCGAGATGACCATGTGACGACACATTGATATAGATCAAGATGATGGAGATCATGGTGTCATGTCGGTGACGATGGAGATCATGACGATGCTTTGGAGATAGAGATCAAAGGCATAATATGATGATGGCCATATCATGTCATATATTTTGATTGCATGAGATGTTTATCTTTTATACATCTTACTTTGCTTAGTTATGATGGTAGCATTATAAGATGATCTCTCACTAAATTCAAGATAAAAGTGTTCTCCCTGAGTATGCACCGTTGCCAAAGTTCGTCATGCCCAGACACCACGTGATGATCGGGTGTGATAAGATCTACGTCCATCTACAACGGGTGCAAGCCAGTTTTGCACACGCAGAATACTCAGGTTAAACTTGACGAGCCTAGCATATGCAGATATGGCCTCGGAACACTGAGACTGAAAGGTCGAGCGTGAATCATATAGTAGATATGATCAACATAGTGATGTTCACCATTGAAAACTACTCCATTTCACGTGATGATCGGTTATGGTCTAGTTGATTTGGATCACGTGATCACTTAGAAGATTAGAGGGATGTCTTTCTAAGTGGGAGTTCTTAAGTAATATGATTAATTGAACTTAAATTTATCATGAACTTAGTCCTGGTAGTATTAGCATATCTATGTTGTAGATCAATAGCTCGCGTTTAGCTCCCCTGTTTTATTTTTGATATGTTCCTAGAGAAAACTAAGTTGAAATATGTTAGTAGCAATGATGCGGATTGGATCCGTGATCTGAGGTTTATCCTCATTGCTGCACAGAAGAATTATGTCCTTAATGCACCGCTAGGTGACAGACCTATTGCAGGAGCAGATGCAGACGTCATGAACGTTTGGCTAGCTCAATATGATGACTACTTGATAGTTTAGTGCACCATGCTTAACAGCATAGAATCGGGACTTCAAAGACGTTTTGAACGTCATGGATCATATGGATGTTCCGGGAGTTGAAGTTAATATTTCAAGCAAATACCCGAGTTGAGAGATATGAAGTCTCCAACAAGTTCTATAGCTAAAAGATGGAGGAGAATAGCTCAAGCAATGAGCATGTGTTCAGATTGTCTGGGTACTACAATCGCTTGAATCGAGTGGGAGTTAATCTTCCAGATAAAATAGTGATTGACAAAATTCTCTAGTCACCATCACCAAGTTAGTACAAATTCGTGATGAACTATAGTATGCAAGGGATGATGAAAACGATTCCCGAGCTTTTCATGATGATGAAATCGATGAAGGTAGAAATCAATAAAGAGCATCAAGTGTTGATGATTAACAAGACCACTAGTTTCAAGAAAAGGGCAAAGGGAAAGAAAGGGAACTTCAAAAAGAACGGCAATCAAGTTGCTGCTCAAGTGAAGAAGCCCAAGTCTGGTCCTAAGCCTGAGACTAAGTGCTTCTACTGCAAAGGGACTGGTCACTGGAAGCGGAACTGTCCCAAGTATTTGGCGGATAAGAAGGATGGCAAAGTGAACAAAGGTATATTTGATATACAGATTATTGATGTGTATTTTACTAGTGTTCGTAGCAACCCCTCGGTATTTGATACTGGTTCAGTTGCTAAGAGTAGTAACTCGAAACGGGAGTTGCAGAATGAACAAAGACTAGTTAAGGGTGAAGTGACGATGTGTGTTGGAAGTGGTTCCAAGATTGATATGATCATCATCGCACACTCCCTATACTTTCGGGATTAGTGTTGAACCTAAATAAGTGTTATTTGGTGTTTGCGTTGAGCATGAATATGATTTGATCATGTTTATTGCAATATGGTTATTCATTTAAGTAAGAGAATAAGTTTTTGTTCTGTTTACATGAATAAAACCTTCTATGGTCATACACCCAATGAAAATGGTTTGTTAGATCTCGATTGTGGTGATACACATTCTCATAATATTGAAGCCAAAAGATGCAAAGTTAATAATGATAGTGCAACTTATTTGTGGCACTGCCGTTTAGGTCATATTGGTGTAAAGCGCATGAAGAAAATCCATGCTGATGGGCTTTTGGAATCACTTGATTATGAATCATTTTGATGCTTGCGAACCATGCCTCATGGGCAAGATGACTAAGACTCCGTTCTCCGGAACAATGGAGCGCATGAAGAAAATCCATGCTGATGGGCTTTTGGAATCACTTGATTATGAATCATTTTGATGCTTGCGAACCATGCCTCATGGGCAAGATGACTAAGACTCCGTTCTCCGAAACAATGGAGCGACCAACTAACATATTGGAAATAATACATACTGATGTATGCAGTCCGATGAGTGTTGAGGCTCGCGGCGGGTATCGTTATTTTCTGACCTTCACAGATGATTTGAGCAGATATGGGTATATCTACTTGATGAAACATAAGTCTGAAACATTTGAAAAGTGCAAAGAACTTCAGAGTGAAGTGCAAAATCATCGTGACAAGAAAATAAAGTTTCTATGATCTGATCGCAGAGACAAATATTTGAGTTACGATTTTGGTCTTCAATTAAAACAATGTGGAATAGTTTCACAAAAATCATGCCACCTGGAACACCACAGCATAATGGTGTGTCCGAACGTCATAACCGTACTATTATTGGATATAGTGCAATCTATGATGTTTCTTACCGATTAATCACTATAGTTTTGGGGTTATGCATTAGAGACAACTGCATTCACGTTAAAAAGGTCACCATCTAAATCCGTTGAGGCGACACCGTATGAACTGTGGTTTGGCAAGAAACCAAAGATGTCATTTCTTAAAGTTTGAGGTTGCAATGCTTATGTGGAAAAGTTTCAACCTGATAAGCTCAAACCCAAATCGGAGAAGTGCATCTTCATAGGATACCCAAAAGAAAATGTTGGGTACACCTTCTATCACAGATCCAAAGGCAAGTTATTCATTGTTGAGAATGGATCCTTTCTAGAGAAGGAGTTTCTCTCGAAAGAAGTGAGTGGGAGGAAAGTAGAACTTGATGAGGTAACTGTACCTGCTCCCTTATTGGAAAGTAGTTCATCATAGAAATCTGTTTCTGTGACTCCTACACCAATTAGTGAGGAAGCTAATGATGATGACCATGTAACTTCAGATCAAGTTACTACCGAACCTCGTAGGTAAACCAGAGTGAGATCCGCACCAGAGTGGTACGGTAATCATGTTCTAGAGGTCATGTTACTTGACCATGACGAACCTATGAACTATGAGGAAGCGATGATGAGCCCAGATTCCATGAAATGGCTTGAGGCCATGAAATCTGAGATGAGATCCATGTATAAGAACAAAGTATGGACTTTGATTGACTTGCCCAAATATCGGTGAGCCATTGAGATTAAATGGATCTTCAAGAGGAAGACGGACGTTGATAGTAGTGTTACTATCTGCAAAGCTAGAATTGTCGCAAAAGGTTTTTGACAAGTTCAAGGTGTTGACCACGATGAGAATTTCTCACTCGTATCTATGCTTAAGTCTGCCCGAATCCTGTTAGCAATTGCCACATTTTATGAAATCTGGCAAATGGATAAACAAAACTACATTCCTTAATGGATTTATTAAAGAAGAGTTGTATATGATGCAACCAGAATGTTTTGTCAATCCTAAAGGTGCTAACAAAATATGCAAGCTCCAGCGATCCATCTATGGACTGGTGCAAGCATCTCAGAGTTGGAATATACGCTTTGATAAGTTGATCAAAGCATATAGATTTATACAGACTTGCGGTGAAGCCTGTATTTACAAGAAAGTGAGTGGGAGCACTGCATCATTTCTGATAAGTATATGTGAATTGTTGATTGGAGATAATGTAGAATTATTCTACAAATCATAAAGGAGTGTTTGAAAGGAGTTTTTCAAAGAAAGACCTCGGTGAAGCTGCTTACATATTAAGCATCAAGATCTATAGAGATAGATCAAGACGCTTGATAAGTTTTTCAATGAGTACATACCTTGACAAGATTTTGAAGTAGTTCAAAATGGAACAGTCAAAGAAAGAGTTATTGCTTGTGTTACAAGGTGTGAAACTGAGTAAGACTCAAAGCCTGACCACGACAGAAGATAGAAAGAGAATGAAAGTCATTCCCTATGCCTTGGCCATAGGTTCTATAAAATATGGCATGCTGTGTACCAGATCTATTGTATACCCTACACTGTTTTTGGCAAGGGAGTACAGTAGTGATCTAGGAGTAGATCACTGGACATTGGTCAAAATTATCCTTAGTGGAATAAGGATATGTTTCTCGGTTATGGAATTGACAAAAGGTTCGTCGTAAAGGGTTACGTCTATGCAAATTTTGACACTGATCCAGATGACTCTAAATCTCAATCTGGATACATATTGAAAGTGGGAGCAATTAGCTAGAGTAGCTCTGTGCAGAGCATTGTTGACATAGAAATTTGCAAAATACTTACGGATCTGAATATGGCAGACCCGTTGACTAAACTTCTCTCACAAACAAAACACGATCACACCTCAGTACTCTTTGGGTGTTAATCACATAGCGATGTGAACTAGATTATTGACTCTAGTAAACCCTTTGGGTGTTGGTCACATGTCGATGTGAACTATGGGTGTTAATCACATGGTGATGTGAACTATTGGTATTAAATCACATGGCGATGTGAACTAGATTATTGACTCTAGTGCAAGTGGGAGACTGAAGGAAATATGCCCTAGAGGCAATAATAAAGTTATTATTTATTTCCTTATATCATGATAAATGTTTCTTATTCATGCTAGAATTGTATTAACCGGAAACATAATACATGTGTGAATACATAGACAAACAAAGTGTCACTAGTATGCCTCTACTTGACTAGCTCGTTGATCAAAGATGGTTATGTTTCCTAACCATAGACATAAGTTGTCATTTGATTAATGGGATCACATCATTAGGAGAATGATGTGATTGACTTGACCCATTCCTTTAGCATAGCACTTGATCGTTTAGTATGTTGTTATTGCTTTGTTCATGACTTATACATGTTCCTATGACTATGAGATTATGCAACTCCCATTTACCGGAGGAACACTTTGTGTGCTACCAAACGTCACAACGTAACTGGGTGATTATAAAGGTGCTCTACAGGTGTCTCCGAAGGTACTTGTTGGGTTGGCGAATTTCAAGATTAGGATTTGTCACTCCGATTGTCGGAGAGGTATCTCTGGGCCCTCTCGGTAATGCACATCACTTAAGCCTTGCAAGCATTGCAACTAATGAGTTAGTTGTAGGATGATGTATTACGGAACGAGTAAAGAGACTTGCCGGTAACGAGATTGAACTAGGTATTGAGATACCGACGATCGAATATCGAGCAAGTAACATACCGATGACAAAGGGAACAACGTATGTTGTTATGCGGTCTGACCGATAAAGATCTTCGTAGAATATGTGGGAGCCAATATGAGCATCCAGGTTCCGCTATTGGTTA
Organism: Triticum aestivum; assembly: GCF_018294505.1. Taxonomy (NCBI): domain Eukaryota; kingdom Viridiplantae; phylum Streptophyta; class Magnoliopsida; order Poales; family Poaceae; genus Triticum; species Triticum aestivum. Next base: position 550,864,315 of record NC_057809.1, on the reverse strand, counting down.
TTGACCGGAGACGTGTCTCGGTCATGTCTACATTGTTCTCGAACCCGTAGGGTCCGCACGCTTAAGGTTTCGATGACAGTTATATTATGAGTTTATGTGTTTTGATGTACCTAAGGATTTCGGAGTCCCGGATGAGATCGGGGACATGACGAGGAGTCTCGAAATGGTCGAGACGTAAAGATCGATATATTGTACGACTATATTCAGACATCGGAAAGGTTCCGAGTGATTCGGGTATTTTCGGAAGTACCGGGGAGTTACGGGAATTCGTATTGGGCCTTAATGGGCCATACGGGAAAGAAGAGAAAGGCCTCAAAGGGTGGCCGCACCCCTCCCCATGGGCTGGTCCGAATTGGACTAGGGAGGGGGGGCTCCCCCTTCCTTCCTTCTCCTTTTCTCTTCCCTTTCCTTCCCTCCTACTCCTACTACTTGGAAGGGCTCCTAGTTCTACTAGGAAAGGGAGAATCCTACTCCCGGTGGGAGTAGGACTCCCCTAGGGCGCGCCATAGAGAGGGCCGGCCCTCCCCCTCCTCCACTCCTTTATATACGGGGGCAGGGGGCACCCCAAACACAGCAATTGATCATTGATCTCATAGCCGTGTGCGTTGCCCCCCTCCACCATAATCCACCTCGATAATATTGTAGCAGTGCTTAGGCGAAGCCCTGCGTCAGTAGAACATCAACATCGTCACCACGCCGTCATGCTGACGAAACTCTCCCTCAACACTCGGCTGGATTGGAGTTCGAGGGATGTCATCGGGCTGAACGTGTGCAGAACTCGGAGGTGCCGTGCGTTTGGTACTTGATCGGTCGGATCGTGAAGACGTACGACTACATCAACTGCGTTGTGCTAACGCTTCCGCTTTCGGTCTACGAGGGTACGTGGACAACACTCTCTCCTCTCGTTGCTATGCATCACCATGATCTTGTATGTGTGTAGAATTTTTTTGAAATTACTATGTTCCCCAACAATAGAGACCCTCCATGATCGAATCCCCCTCCGGCAGAGTGCCAGAAAAGGTCCCAAGATGCGTTCTCATAGGAACAGAGGCTTGCGACGGTGGAAAAGTATTTTGGTGGACGCTTCTAATGTTTGGGGAATATTTGAGAATATATAGAGCTCGAATTAAGGGTTAGGGGACTCCCGAGGGGCCCACAAGCCAAGGCCCCCCTGGGGCGCGCCCTGAGGGTTTGTGGCCTCCTCGGGACTCTTGTGGCCCTCTCTCCAAGTCTTCTGGGTGTCTTCTAGTCCAAGAAAAATCATTGTAAAGTTTATTCCGTCTGGACTCCGTTTGGTATTCCTTTTCTGTAAAAGTTAAAAACAAGGAAAAAAACAGAAACAGACACTGGGCTCTAGGTTAATAGGTTAGTGATACGTCTCCAACGTATCTATAATTTATGAAGTATTCATGTCATGTTTACAACAATTCTATATGGTTTTGGTATGATTTGATTAGAACTAACCCAGACTAACGTTGTTTTCAGCACAACTATCGTGGTGTCATTTTTTGTGCAGAAATAAAAGTTCTCGGAATGGGTTGAAAATTTACGGTGATTTTTTATGGACCAAAAGAGACCCCAAAGCACAAGAGTTGGGCCAGGAAGTGGACGAGGAGGCAATAAGCCCTCTAGGCACGCCCTATGCCCCAAGGAGGGTGCTCCGGGCTTGTGGGGCCCTCTGGCACCCCCTTGACGTGAGACCGGCGCCAAAAATTCTTATAAATACCCAAACCTCAGAAAAGAACCCTACATCGAAAGTTCCACCACCGCAAGCCTCTGTAGCCACGAAAAATCAACCTAGGCCCTCTCCGGTACCTTGCCGGAGGGGGCCATCATCACCGGAGGCCATGGAGGAGGAAGCCGGAGGGGGCCATCACCACCATGGAGGCCAAGGACCATAGGAAGAACCTGTCCCCATCTAGGGGGCATGGAGGACGAAGCACAATGGGGAAACCCTCTCCCCCTCTCTCTCGGTGGCGCCAGAGTGTCGTCGGGGGAACCATCGCCGCGGTGATCGTCTTCATCAGCATCACCATCTTCATCACCTTCCTCATCTCTTTTAAGCGGTCCACTCTCCCGCACCCTGCTGTAATCCCCTACTTGAACATGGTGCTTTATGCCACATATTATGATCCAATGATGTGTTGCCATCCTATGATGTTTTGAGTAGATTTCTTTTGTCTTTTGGGTTGATTGATGATCTAGATTGGTTTGAGTTGTATGTTTTATTTTGGTGATTTCCTACGGTGCCTTCCATGCCGCGCACACGTGAAGGATCCCGCTGTAGGGTGTTGCAATACGTTCATGATTCGCTTATAGTGGGTTGCTAGACTGATAGAAGCTTAAACCCAAGTAAGGGGGTTGTTGCATATGGGATAAAGGGGACTTGATACTTTAATGCTATGGTTGGGTTTTACCTTAATGATCTTTAGTAGTTGCAGATGCTTGCTAGAGTTCCAATCATAAGTGCATATGATCCAAGAAGAGAAAGTATGTTAGCTTATGCATCTCCCTCATATGAAATTGCAATAACGACCACCGATCTTGTTACCAATTGCCTAGGATAATTTCACACACCGATCCATCATTATTCCACACTCGCTATTTATAATATATAGTAATATATTCTAACTTTATGTTAGTAGCACCTATTTTTTATATTTTAGCTCTCTGGTATCATGCAAAGTTACCCTCTTCATACCCATAACATAGTTTTATTTCTCATTTCTAGATGGAAGCAAACATTCTCTGTACGTAGAGTCGTATCAGTGGCAGATAGGACTTGAGATAATATTGATCCTACCTTTAGCTCCTTGTGGGTTTGACACTCCATACTTATCATTTCCACCTTCGGAAATTGCTATGATGATTCCTTGCATTTTGGGGATTATCAGTTAGTCCCAAAAATAATATAAAATAGCATATTAATGCATATAAAACATCCAAAATAGATAATATAATAGCATCGAACAATCAAAAATTATAGATATGTTGGACACGTATCATGCATCTCCATGGATAGATCTTGCGTGTGCGTAGATTTTTTTGTTTTGTTTTCCATGCAATGTTCCCCAACATGATTTGGTTTGGCCAACTAGATTGATTTTTCTTGCAATGAGAGAGGTGCTTTGTAACGGGTTCAATCTTGCGGTGCTTATTCCCAGTGACAGAAGGGGACATGAAACATATTTGTATCATTGCCATTAAGGATAAAAAGATGGGGTTTGTTCATATTGGTTGGACCTATCCTTCTACATCATGTCATATTGCATAAGGCATTACTCTGTTTTTGTTAACTTAATACACTAGATGCATGCTGGATAGCGGTTGATGTATGGAGTAATAGTAGTAGATGCGGGCAGGAGTCGGTCTACTTGTCATGGACGTGATGCCTATATACATGATCATTGCCCTAGATATCGTCATAACTATGCGCTTTTTATCAATTGCTCAACAATAATTTGTTTACCCACCGTATGCTTTCTTTCAAGAGAGAAGCCTCTAGTGAAAATTATGGCCCCGGGGTATATCTTTTATCATGTTATTTTCAGATCTATAAAATCAAAAACACAAAAATACATTGCTGCAATTTATTTACATTTATTTTATTTGGCACTTTTACTTATCGTTTATATCTATCACTATCTGATCTGATCCTTGCAAGTAACCATGAAGGGATTTACAACCCCTTTATCGCGTTGGGTGCAAGTCTTTATTTGTTTGTGTAGGTGCAATTATTGGAGACTTGTGTGTTCCTCCTACTGGATTGATACGTTGGTTCTCAATTGAGGGAAATACTTATCTCTACTTTGCTGCATCACTCTTTCCTCTTCAAGGGAAAAACCAATGCAAGCTCAAGAAGTAGCAGCATCGCCTCGTCCGCTCCACCGACGCTAACAACCACCGGAGAGCCGCCATCGTCGCCGCCCGACGCATTTGGACTTCCTTTGGTACTAATTTCTTGGAAAACCAAAAACAAGCAAAAAACGACACTTGGCACTTGGCACTAAGTTAATAGGTTAGTCCCAAAAAAAAGAGATATAATTGCATATAAAACATCCAAGACTGATACTATAATAGCATGGAACAATCAAAAATTATAGATACGCTGGAGACATATCAGTATGCCTGAATATTGATACTACAAGATTGCCTTATAAACATGTTAGGTAGCATTCCGCATCAAAAATTTGTATTTATCATTCACCTACCCGAGGACGAGAAAGAATTAAGTTTGGGGATGCTTGATACGTCTCCAACGTATCTATAATTTTTGATCGTTGCATGCTATTGTAGTATCAATCTTGGATGTTTTATATGCAATTATATGCTATTTTATATCATTTTCTGGGAGTAACCTATTAACCCAGTGCCTTGTGCCAGTTGCTGTTTCTTTGCTTGTTTTTTATTTCTCGGGAAATTAGTACCAAACAAAGTCCAAATGCTATGAAACATTTTTCTCTTTTTTCTGGACAAGAGAGACCCTAGAAGCTTTGGGAGTAGTGAAGGAAATATGCCCTAGAGGAAATAATAAAGTTTTTATTTTATATTATATTTCCTTATTCATGATAAATGTTTATTATTCATGCTATAATTGTATTGATTGGAAACTTAAATACATGTGTGAATACATAAACAAATATCGTGTCCCTAGTAAGCCTCCACTAGACTAGCTCGTTGATCAAAGATGGTTAAGATTTCCTAACCATATACATGTGTTGTCATTTGATAATAGGATCACATCATTAGTAGAATGATGTGATGGACAAGACCCATCCATTAGCTTAGCATGTTATCGTTCAGTTTATTGCTACTACTTTCTTGCATGTCAAATACATGTTCCCTCGACCATGAGATCATGCAACTCTCGGATACCAGAGCAATACCTTGTGTGCTATCAAACGTCACAACGTAACTGGGTGATTATAAATATGCTCTATATGTATCTCCGAAGGTGTTTGTTGAGTTGGCATGGATCAAGATTGGGATTTGTCACTCCGAGTTTTGGAGAGGTATCTCTAGGCCCTCTCGGTAATACACATCATAAGAAGCCTTGCAAGCAAATGACTAATGAGTTAGTTATGAGATGATGGATTACGGAACGAGTAAAGAGACTTGCCAATAACTAGATTGAACTAGGTATGAAGATACCGACGATCGAATCTCGGGCAAGTAACATACCGATAGACAAAGGGAATTACATATGTTGTCATAACGGGTCGACTGATAAAGATCTTTGTAGAATATGTGGGAGCCAATATGGGCATCCAGGTTCCGCTATTGGTGTTTATTCAAATTGATTGAGTTTACTTTATCTACACCATGTCATCTTGCTTAAGGCGTTACTCTGTTTTATACTTTATACTCACTGAGGGAGTCCTGGATTAGGGGGTCTCCGGACAGCCGGACTATTTCCTTTGGCCGGACTGTTGGACTATGAAGATACAAGATTGAAGACTTCGTCTCGTGTCCGGATGGGACTCTACTTGGCGTGGAAGGCAAGCTAGGCAATACGGATATGGATATTTCCTCCTTTGTAACCGACCTTGTGTAACCCTAGCCCTTTCCGGTGTCTATATAAACTGGAGGGTTTAGTCCGTAGGACAACATACAATCATACCATAGGCTAGCTTCTAGGGTTTAGCCTCTCCGATCTCGTGGTAGATCAACTCTTGTAATACTCATATCATCAAGAATAAATCAAGCAGGACGTAGGGTTTTACCTCCATCAAGAGGGCCCGAACCTGGGTAAAACATCGTGTCCCCTGCCTCCTGTTACCATCCGCCTTAGACGCACAGTTCAGGACCCCCTACCCGAGATCCACCGGTTTTGACACCAACATTGGTGCTTTCATTGAGAGTTCCTCTGTGTTGTCGCCGTTAGGCTTGATGGCTCCTTCGATCATCGTTAGCGATGCAGTCCAGGGTGAGACTTTTCTCCCCGGACATATTTTTGTATTCGGCGGCTTCGCACTGCGGGCCAACTCGCTTGGCCATCTAGAGCAGATCAAAAGTTACGCCCCTGGCCACCAGGTCAGATTTGGAAGCTTAAACTACACGGCTGATATCCGCGGAGACTTGATCTTCGACGGATTCGAGCCTCTGCCCTGTGCATCACGCGGTCACGATGAGTACGATTTAGCTCTACCATCAGACAATGTTCAAGAGGCGCCGGCAGCCGCTCCGACCCTCAATTCGGAGCCAGTTGCGCCGTCCATGGACGGGTGGATAGACCCCGCCACGGAGGCCTTACCCTCAGCGGCGACCGAGCCGAACATCGACCTTACCCTGTGCGAGAGCCGTGTTGTCATACAGCCGAATCCTTCTCCGGCCACGGACTCCGAACCACCTGCGCCCGTTCCTAGTGAATCCGATTGGGTGCCGATCATGGAGTTTACCTCTGCAGATGTTTTTCAGCACTCGCCCTTTGGTGACTTACTGAACTCATTAAGGTCTCTCTCCTTGTCAGGAGGATCCTGGCCGAACTATGTTCGGCAGGATTGGGATGCGGATGACGAAGAAATTCACTGCCCACCCACCACCCACTTAGTAGCCACTGTCGATGACTTAACCGACATGCTCGACTTCGACTCCGAGGACATCGACGGTATGGACGACAATGCGAGAGACGAAGAGGAACCACTGCCCACAGGGCACTGGACATCCACCTCATCATACGATATATACATGGTGGACACACCCAAAGAAGGCAATGGCGAAGAGACAGCGGAGGATGACCCCTCCAAGAAGCAACCCAAGCACCGATGTCAGCGGCGCCGCTCTAAGTCCCGCCAAAGCAAAAGTGGTGATACCGGCACAGGAGATAATAACACTCCTAATAGTGCCGAAGATGGCAACAATCCCCTCCAGCACGATCTAGGACCAGAGGATGGAGAGGCCAGCCCTCCAGAGAGAGCGCCAGATAGAGAGGCGGAGGACGATAATTACATGCCCCCTCCGAAGACAAGGCAAGCCTCGATGATGACGAATTCGTCGTGCCAGAGGATCCCGTCGAATAAGAGCGCTTCAAGTGTAGGCTTATAGCCACGGCAAATAGCCTTAAGAAGAAGCAGCAGCAGCTTCAAGCTAATCAAGATCTGCTAGCTGACAGATGGACTGAAGTCCTTGCGGCCGAGGAATATAAACTCGAACGCCCCTCCAAGAGTTACCCAAAATGCAGGTTGCTACCTCGACTGGAGGAAGAAGCGTATGACGCGGCTGATCGGCCACCTCGTGGCCGTGATAGAGAGGCATTCCAGCCAAAAGCTCAGCATGCACCCCGACGCCATTCAAATAAAAAGGCATGAGGAAGTACGCTAGACCTGTGAGACGTATTGGAGGACAAAGCAAAACATGCAAGATCGATATACAGATCATGAGGGCGCGCCGCTATGCGAGACGATAAACGTCACACCGGATACAGTAAAAGTAAATCCGGCCGGGCCGAACACAGCGGGCAAGACCCATTCGAGCTGCGTCGCGATATAGGCCAATACAAAGGCGCCGCACACCCCCTATGCTTCACAGACGAAGTAATGGATCATCAAATCCCAGAGGGTTTCAAACCAGTAAATATTGAATCATATGACGGAACAACAGATCCTGCGGTATGGATCGAGGACTTCCTCCTCCACATCCACATGGCCCACGGTGATGACTTACACGCCATCAAATACCTCCCACTGAAGCTCAAAGGTCCAGCGCGGCATTGGCTTAACAGCTTGCCAGCAGAGTCCATTAGCTGTTGGGAAGATCTGGAGGCCGCATTCCTCGACAACTTTCAGGGCACTTATGTGCGACCACTAGATGCCGATGACTTGAGCCACATAATTCAGTAGCCAGAAGAATCGACCAGGCAATTCTGGACTCGGTTCCTAACAAAGAAAAATAAATCGTCGACTATCCGGATGCAGAGGCCCTAGCAGCTTTCAAACACAACATCCGTGACGAATGGCTAGCCCGGCACCTTGGTCAGGAAAAGCCAAAATCTATGGCAGCCCTCACGACACTCATGACCCGCTTTTGTGCGGGAGAAGACAGCTGGCTGGCTCGCAGTAATAACATATCAAAGAACCATGGTACTTCGAATACCAAGGACGGCAATAGCAGGTCACGTTGCAACAAACATAAGCGCCGCATTAACAGCGACAATACCGAGGATATGGCAGTCAATGCCGAATTCAAAGGCTCTAAACCCGGTCAACGGAAAAAGCCATTCAAAAGAAGCACTCCGGGCCCGTTCAGTTTGGACCGTATACTCGATCGCTCGTGTCAAATACACGGTACCCCCGACAAGCCAGCCAACCACACCAACAGGGATTGTTGGGTGTTCAAGCAGGCCGGCAAGTTAATTGCCGAAGACGAAGATAAGGGTTCACACAGCGATGACGAAGAGGAGCCCCGACAGCCGAACACCGAAGGACAGAAGAGGTTCCCCCCACAAGTGCGGACGGTGAACATGATATACGCAGCCCACATCCCCAAGAGGGAGCGGAAGCGTGCGCTCGGGGACGTATATGCGTTGGAGCCAGTCGCCCCAAAGTTCAACCCATGGTCCTCCTGTCCGATCACCTTCGATCGCAGGGACCATCCCACTAGTATCCGTCATGGCGGATTCGCCGCACTAGTCCTAGACCCGATCATCGACAGATTTCACCTCACTCGAGTCCTTATGGATGGCGGCAGCAGGCTGAACCTGCTTTACCAGGACACAGTGCGCAAAATGGGTATAGACCCCTCAAGGATCAAACCCACAAAACGACCTTTAAGGGCGTCATTCCAGGTGTAGAGGCCCATTGTACAGGCTCAATTACACTGGAAGTGGTCTTCGGATCTCCGGATAACTTCCGAAGCGAAGAATTAATCTTCGATATAGTCCCGTTCCGCAGTGGCTATCATGCACTGCTCGGGCAAACCGCATTTGCAAGATTCAATGCGGTACCGCATTATGCATACCTCAAGCTCAAGATGCCAGGACCTCGGGGGGTCATCACAGTTAATGGAAACACAAAGCACTCTCTCCGCACGGAGGAGCACACTGCGGCCCTCGCAGCGGAAGCGCAAAGCAGCCTCTCAAGGCAATCCACCAGTTCGGCGTTTCAAGACCCGGACACCTTCAAGCGTGCTCGGAGTAATCGGCAACTAGACCGGCACGATCTGAGCTCGCGTAGCAATGCGGCCCCCACCCCGGCCCAAGCCAAACGGCGAAATTCATGCCACGCGTACATAATTACGCATTAAACATACCATGGGCACAGGCGGGGAGGGGGCACAACTACGGCACACCCCAATACGCGGCTTAAACCGCACTAGGGGCTTCCCGCTGTGTTATTTTTCTCTTGCAGGACTTTAATCTCTGGAAACCCCGTCCGCAGCATGATTGCCGAACACATGATGTAGCAACCAAGGAGGCAGAAAGCTACATCACACCACGGAACTCCCAGGTGGATTACGATAACGAGTGAAATATTTTCTTTAATACTATTCCTCAGCTTGCCCTTGGAAGGGACATAGTCCTACTTTTTGCTTATCGCACTATCTGTATCATTCTGCTTTAATGCACCTTTTTGAATAAACAATGCATAACATTACGACTATTATTGCATTCTTGTTTTATATTTATGTGTTCATTAATGATGCCTTGCAACCGTACACTTTGTTACGGCCAATACACCAGGGGCTTAAGTACCCCACAATATGGTGTGAGAAGTCCGAACACTTTCACAAGTGCGGCACCCCAAACTTATAGCATTATATGCATCAGCTCCGAATCATGTCTTTGGTCAAATGTTGGGTTTGCCCGGCTCCTATGTTTTGGTACCTTACGTTCTGCTCTATCGGCTAAGGTAGCACTAGGAGAACTACTGCGATTGTGCCCCGGTTCTGCTGGGCTAAGCACCTCAGTAGAGAAAGCTAAAACTGACTGTCATGATAAGGCGAGAGACTGGTCGCTGTTCGGCGAGGTTTCGAGTCCCTAAAGACTTATGCCGCTTAGAGCGAGGAGCCGGTCCTGTCCGGCTTAAAGGCGTGTATCGCGCCCCGAATTCGGCCTTCCGAATACCAGGGGCTTCGCCGAAATTTAAAATTATAGAATTCTATGGCTAAGTGAGAGTGATAAAGCATTATTAGGCCGGTTGCCTTGTTCGCTGTGCTGAGCACCTCCCTCGAAGGACCCAAAAATGGGAACAAGAGTGCTCAGGTTTATCCCGAACACCCCAGCACTCGCGGCATGGGGGCAGAAGCCGAGGACTAGCCATCTCTCAGATTGGATAAAAGCCAAACAGAAGGTAATATTTTAAATTCAAACAAGCGTTGCATAGCGCATATGAAACAAGTTTTCATCATACAGGATCACACGAGCAAGTTTACTCAAATATTACATCCTTTGGACATTCGTCCGCTACAAGACGGGCACCCTTCAGGACACCCTCATAATAAATTTTGGGGGTGTGATGCTCCTTGCCCTGCGGCGGTCCTTCCTTGATCAGCTTCACGGCGTCTAGCTTGGCCCATTGCACCTTCACACGGGTGAAAGCCCGGCGTGCACCTTCGATGCAGATGGACCGCTTGACGACTTCCAGCCGTGGGTAGGCATCCACAAGCCGCCTCACCAGGCCGAAGTAGCTGTTCGGAAGGGCGTCGCCAGGCCACAGCCGGACTATAAAGCCCTTCATAGCCAGTTCGGCCGCCTTTTGTAGCTCGACCAGTTGCTTCAGCTGGTCGCTCATAGGCACCGGGTGTTCGGTCCCAGTATACTGAGATCAGAACAGCTTCTCCGTTGAGCTTCCCTCCTCAGCCTGGTAAAACTGTGCGGCACCTGACATGCTGCGGGGCAAATCTGCGAATGCTCCTGGAGAGCTCCAAATTCGGGTAAGTAACAGGTAATTTACTTTCACATGCTTGCTTTGCATATAGAATGCCTTACCCGCCGCTATCTTCCTCATTGCATAAATCTCCTGAAGGGCCTTCTGGGCTTCAGCCTTGGCATTTTTCGCGCTTTCGAGGGCCGCGGCAAGCTCGGACTCTCGCGTCTTCGAGTCACGCTCCAACGCCTCATGCTTCGACACGAGAGCTTGGAGCTCTTGCTGCACCTCGCCCACCCGTGCCTCTTGCCTTCCTCGCTCGGTGCGCTCCTTGGCCGCTTTGTCTTCTGCCTGGGATAGCGCTTGCTTTAGGGTCGCCACCTCGATCGTGGCCCCTGGCAAATATAAGATGATCCTGTCATTTTGCAATCGCGTCTTATTTTATATATACATATTTATAGACTACTTACCCTTGTTCTCCTCGAGCTGCCTCTTGGCAAGGCCGAGCTCTTTCTTGGACCCCTCAAGGTCCTGAATCAGTGTGGCGACCTCCGCAGTCAGTGCGGCTGAGGCCAGCAGCGAAGCCTGCATACGCATATAGACATACTTATGTTAGACTCCTGCGATATTGTTTGATCCTCCGTTCGGCTTTTCTTTTAGAACACTGAACAGAGCATCAGGGGCTATTGTCTATGCGGTAATATCTTTCCTATATTTCAAGCACTTACCTCAAAGCCTGTTAAAAGGCTGGCACAAGCTTCAGTCAATCCGCTCTTGGCGGACTGGACCTTCTGGACCACCGCACTCATAATAGTGCAGTGCTCCTTGTCGATGGAAGCGCTGCAAAGCGCTCCCAACAGATTGCCCGGTACCTCTGGATGGACAGAGGTCACCGGCACAGGCGTCTTGCCCCTCTTGGAAGAAGGCCGCCTGCCCGAATCCGGAACCGCTGGAGGTTCCGGCGCGGTGTTCGGCTGAGGGCCGAACTTGGAGCCCTCAGGGGCCTTGTCCCCTCTGCTCCCGGAGTCTGGAAGGTCGCCTTGAGGCGCCTCCGGGACCGTCTCCCCCCGACCCGGTGCCTCTTGAGATAATACCTCGGCATTGTTTGTAGGGCAAGGGGAGGTGGCGGTCGAAAGTGGATCGCTATCCATATCCGACGAGCCCAGGGAGCCGTCCGACGATACGTCGATACGGGCTCGTGGCGGTCTGCATAGTCATAATTCGGCGTTAGGAGAAGCAGTGCGACAAAGGAATGCTATGAGTTACTCTGGTATCCGAATACTTACGACCTCCCCAGGGGCTTGGCCCTGGGCAGCCACTCATCTTCGCCTTCGGCGGCGGTGGTAGAGTAGTCCGAAAGGAGAGTCCTTCCCTTCTTGGACCCTTCGCCCCCCCAGTTGGGGCGGCCTTCCTTTTCTTGTCTCCCCCAACTAAAGGGGGAGCATCTTCTTCTTCTTCCTCCTCGTCTTAGGGGGAGGAGTGTGCCGCAGAGTTATCGGACGATGAGTCCGATGACGCTTGGCGTCGGGAACTCTTTCGGGTTCCCTTGGCCTTCTTGGTCTTCTCCGGCACCTTGTAAGGAGCCGGAGTCAGCATCTTCGTCAGGAGAGTGTTTGCTGGGCCTTCGGGCAAAGGAGCCGGACAGTCGATCTTTCTGGCCGTCTCCTACCAGTCCTGTCAAAGGTACGGGAGCTTAGATCCCGCATAGAGTCAAACTATGAAAAACAAGTATCTTGTGAGAGATAAAACAGCTTACCGCGCTGGCTTGGCGCTTCGCGCAGAATCCGCGATCCTCTGTAGTGGGAGGAGGAACCTCGACACCCTTGAATAGCACCTTCCAGGCATCCTCGTGAGTTGTGTCGAAGAGCCTGTCCAGAGTCCGATGCTGGGCCGAGTCGAACTCCCACAAGTTGAAAGCCTGTTGTTGGCACGGGAGGATCCGGCGGATGAGCATGACCTGGACTACGTTGACGAGTTTGAGCTTCTTGTTCACCATGTTTTGAATACATGTTTGGAGTCCGGTCAGCTCTCCTGAACTACCCCAGGACAGGCCCTTCTCTTGCCAGGAGGTGAGCCGTGTGGGGATGCCAGATCGGAACTCAGGGGCTGCTGCCCATGTAGGGTCACGCGGCTTGGTGATGTAGAACCACCCCGATTGCCACCCCTTTATGGTCTCCATGAAGGAGCCCTCGAGCCATGTGACGTTGGGCATCTTGCCCACCATGGCGCCTCCGCACTCCGCCTGGCGGCCGCTCACTACCTTCGGCTTGACATTGAAGGTCTTCAGCCATAAGCCGAAGTGGGGCTTGATGCGGAGGAAGGCCTCGTACACGACGATAAACACCGAGATGTTGAGGATGAAGTTCGGGGCCAGATTGTGGAAATCCAGGCCGTAGTAGAACATGAGCCCCCGGACGAATGGGTGGAGAGGGAATCCCAGTCCGCGGAGGAAATGGGTAAGGAACACTACCCTCTCGTGGGGCCTGGGGGTGGGGATGAGCTGCCCCTCATCTGGGAGCCGGTGCGCGATGTCGTCGGGCAGGTATCCGGCTCTCCTCAGCTTCTTGATGTGTCCCTCCATGACAGAGGAGACCATCCATCTGCCTCCCGCTCCAGACATTGTTGGAGAAGGTTGAGGTGGGAAATGCGGACTTGGGCGCTGGAGCTCAAGTGTGCGAAAATGGATGAGCAAAGGAGGAAGAAGGCATGGATGAAAATGTGAATCCTTGTCCCTTTATATGGGCGGACAAAACTATGCATCCCCACTAGCCTGGTAAAACTCGCTTATCCCCCAAGCGTCGTAATCGATGGCACGGTTGGGTTACCCATGCCCGTATTGATGAGAATCTCGTAATAAGGGGGACATGATCTCTGCTTTGACAAGACGTGTCAAAAAACTGCCTCGCATTACGTGCAGGGCTAGTTAAAGGAAACGGTTCAAATAATTACCGGGCCATGGCATAATGTCATGTTGCCAAAACGTGTCAGCAGATTAGATTTGTGGAAATATTATTCTCTCTACGGTGGAATGTGGAACTTATTTTGCAGGGTCGGACACTATCCTTATATTCAAATTCTTCTGTGATGTATTCGGAGGAGGAACCCGCCTTGCAATGCCGAAGACAACACTGCGCGCCGGACTCATCGTCATTGAAGCCTGGTTCAGGGGCTACTGAGGGAGTCCTGGATTAGGGGGTCTCCGGACAGCCGGACTATTTCCTTTGGCCGGACTGTTGGACTATGAAGATACAATATTGAAGACTTCGTATCGTGTCCGGATGGGACTCTACTTGGCGTGGAAGGCAAGCTAGGCAATACGGATATGGATATTTCCTCCTTTGTAACCGACCTTGTGTAACCCTAGCCCTTTCCGGTGTCTATATAAACCGGAGGGTTTAGTCCGTAGGACAACATACAATCATACCATAGGCTAGCTTCTAGGGTTTAGCCTCTCCGATCTCGTGGTAGATCAACTCTTGTAATACTCATATCATCAAGAATAAATCAAGTAGGACATAGGGTTTTACCTCCATCAAGAGGGCCCGAACCTAGGTAAAACATCGTGTCCCCTGCCTCCTGTTACCATCCGCCTTAGACGCACAGTTCGGGACCCCCTACCCGAGATCCGCCGGTTTTGACACCGACACTCACTCCATTTTTATATACAAGGCCACAAACTCAAATTACAGGTACCAAGATAAAATTTAATGCATACTTGACAAGCCAAGTTTTATTTATGTTTATCAGGATCATTAATACTCAACATGCATGCAAGGAAACTGAGTGGAGGAAGTAGCTAGTGTCATTATGATTGCATACATGCAAGTATTAAACAGGTTACTAGTACGAGGAAATATCATTAATTCTTTTCTCGATTACTGTTGGTGGCCTTGTATTGATGTAAAACGTATATTCCATAGTGGCCTTCTATATAAAAATGGAGGGAGTACCATAGATGCATGCTGGAAAGTGGTCGATTGGTGGAGTAATAGTAGCAGATGCAGGCAGGAGTCGGTCTACTTGTCTCGGACATGATGCCTATATAAATGATCATTGCCTTGAATATCATCATAACTATGCACTTTTCTATCAATTTCCCAACAATAATTTGTTCACCCATGCTACTTCTTAAGCTTGCGTTGGTTTTTCCCTTGATGAGGAAAGGGTGATGCAGCAAAGTAGAGATAAGTATTTCCCTCAGTTAGAGAACCATGATATCAATCCAATAGGAGACAATGCACAAATCACCAATACATGCACAAACAATCAAACAACTTGCAGCCAACGCGATAAAGGGGTTGTCAATCCCTTCAAGGTCACTTGCAAAAGTGAGATCTGATAGAGATAGATAAACACCAAACAAGAGATAAAGTAATTTTTTGGGGGTTTTTTGGTTTATAGATCAAGAAGTAAAAGATTGCAAAATAGTAGATCAGAAACTTATATGATGGAAAATAGACCCGGGGGGCATAGGTTTCACTAGAGGCTTCTCTCAAGATAACAAATAATATGGTGGGTGAACAAATTACTGTCAAGCAATTGATAGAAAAGCACAAAGTTATGATGATATATAAGGCAATGATTATGAAATATAGGCATCACATCCATGTCAAATAGACCGAAACGATTCTGCATCTACTACTATTACTCCACACATCGACCGACTCCTGCCTACATCTAGAGTATTAAGTTCATGAAGAACAGACTAATGCATTAAGCAAGATGACATGATGTAGAGGAATAAAATCAAGCAATGTGATGTAAACCCCATCTTTTTATCCTCGATGGCAACAACAATATGTGCCTACTGCCCCTACTGTCACTAGGAAAGGACACTGCTAGATTGAACCCAAAGCTAAGCACTTCTCCCATTGCAAGAAAAACCAATCTAGTTGTCCAAACCAAGCCGATAGTTCGAAGAGAATTACAAAGATATCAAATCATGCATAAAAGAATTCAAAGAAGATTCAAATAATATTCATACATAAGTGATCATAAATCCACAATTCATTGGATCTCGACAAACACACCGCAAAAGAAGATTACATCAGATAGATCTCCAAGAACATCGAGGAGAACATAGTATTGAGAATCAAAGAGAGAGAAGAAGCCATCTGACTACTAGCTATGGACCCGTAGGTCTGAGGTAAACTACTCACGCTTCATCGGAAGGGCAATAGAGTTGATGTAGAAGCCCTCCGTGATCGAATCCCCCTCCGGCCGGATGCTTGAAAAGGCCCCAAAATGGGATCTCACGGGAACATAAGGTTAAGGCGATGGAAAAGTGTTTTCTTGGATGCTTCTGATGGTTTGGGAATATATGTGAATATATAGGAGGAAGGTCTAGGTCAGGGGGTCACCGAGGGGTCCACAAGGTAGGGGGGCGCGCCCTACACCCTTGTGACCGCCTTGTGGCTCTTCTGACTTGCACTCCAAGTCTTCTGGTCCAAGAAAAATCATCGCGAAGGTTTTATTCTGTTTGGACTCCATTTGGTATTCCTTTTCTACGAAGCTAAAAAATATGAAAAAATAGAAACTGGCACTGGGCTCTAGGTCAATAGGTTAGTCCCAAAAATAATATAAATAGCATATTAATGCATATAAAACATCCAAAACAGATAATATAATAGCATGGAATAATCAAAAATTATAGATACATTGGAGACGTATCAAGCATCCCCAAGCTTAATTCCTGCTCGTCCTCGAGTAGGTAAATGATAAAAACAGAATTTTTGATGTGGAATGCTACCTAACATATTTATTCATGTGATTTTTCTTTATTGTGGCATGAATGTTCAGATCCATAAGATTCAAAATAAAAGTTTAATATTGACATAAAAACAATAATACTTCAAGCATACTAACAAGGCAATTATGTCTTCTCAAAATGACATGGCCAAAGAAAGCTTATCCCTACAAAATCATAGAGTCTGGCTATGCTCCATCTTCATCACACAAAATATTCAAATCATGCACAACCCCGATGACAAGCCAATCAATTGTTACATACTTTTGGTGTTCCCAAACCTTTTCAACTTTCACGCAATACATGAGCGTGAGCCATGGACATAACACTATAGGTGGAATAGAATATGGTGTTTGTGGAGAAGACACAAAAGGAGATAGTCTCACATCAACTAGGTGTATCAACGGGCTATGGAGATGCCCATCAATAGATATCAATGTGAGTGAGTAGGGATTTCCATGCAACGGGTGCACTAGAGCTATAAGTTTCTAAAAGCTCAAAAAGAAAACTAAGTGGGTGTGCATCCAACTTGCTTGCTCATGAAGACCTAGAGCAATTTTAGGAAGCCCATCATTGGAATATACAAGCCAAGTTATATAATCAAAAATTTCAACTAGTATATGAAAGTGACAACATAGGAGACTCTCTATCATGAATATCATGGTGCTACTTTGAAGCACAAGTGTGGGAAAGGATAGTAACATTGCCCCTTCTCTCTTTTTCTCTCTTTTTTCTCTTTTTTGTTTGCCTTCTTTGGCCTCCCTTTTATTTTTTTCCTCACATGGGACAATACTCTATGAAGGTAATCACACTTTTATTTACTTACAACTCAAGAATTACAACTCGATACTTAGAACAAAATATGACTCTATATGAATGCCTCCGGCAATGTACCGGGATGTGCAATGACTCAAGAGCGACATGTATGAAAGAATTATGAACAGTGGCTTTGCCACAAATACGATGTCAACTACATGATCATGCAAAGCAATATGACAGTGATGGAACGTGTCATAATAAAACATAACGGTGGAAATTTGCATGGAAATATATCTCGGAATGGCTATGGAAATGCCATAATAAGTAGGTATGGTGGCTGTTTTGAGGAAGGTATATGGTGGGTGTATGGTACCAGCGAAAGTTGCGATACTAGAGAGGCTAGCAATGGTGGAAAGGTGAGAGTGTGTATAATCCATGGACTCAACATTAGTCATAAAGAACTCACATACTTATTGCAAAAATCTATTAGTCATCAAAACAAAGTACTACGTGCATGCTCCTAGGGGGATAGATTGGTAGGAAAAGACCATCGCTCGTCCCCAACTGCCACTCATAAGGAATACAATCAGAAAATACCTCATGCTCCAACTTCGTTACATAACGGTTCACCATACGTGCATGCTACGGGACTCGCAAACCTTAACACAAGTACTTCTCAAATTCACAATTGCTCACTAGCATGACTCTAATATCACCATCTCTATATGTCAAAACAATCATAAGGAATCAAACTTCTCATAGTATTCAATGCACTTTATATGAAAGTTTTTATTATATCCCTCTTGGATGTGTATCATATTAGGACTAAATTCATAACTAAAGCAAAATTCCATGCTGTTTAGAGACTCTCAAAATAATGTAAGTGAAGAATGAGAGTTTAATAATTTCTACAAAATAAAGCCACCGCCGTGCTCCAAAAAGATATAAGTGAAGCACTAGAGCAAAATTGCCTAGCTCAAAAGATATAAGTGAAGCACATAGACTATTCTAATAAATCATGATTCATGCGTGTCCCTCTCAAAAGGTGTGTACAGCAAGGATGATTGTGTCAACCTAAAAATTAAAGACTCATATCATACAAGACGCTCCAAGCAAAACACATATCATGTGGTGAATAAAAATATAGCATCAAGTAAAGTTACCGATAGACGAAGACGAAAGAGGGGATGCCTTCTGGGGTATCCCCAAGCTTAGGCACTTGGTTGTCCTTGAATATTACCTTGGGGTGCCTTGGGCATCCCCAAGCTTAGGCTCTTGCCACTCCTTATTCCATAGTCCATCAAATCCTTACCCAAAACTTGAAAACTTCACAACACAAAACTCAACAGAAAATCTCATAAGCTCCATTAGTATAACAAAATAAATCACCACTTTTGGTACTATTGTGAACTCATTCTTTATTTATATTGGTGTAATATCTGACATATTCCAACTTTTCCATTGTTCATACCCCCCGGTACTATCCATAGATTCATCAAAATAAGCAAACAACACATAGAAAACAGAATCTGTCAAAAACAAAATAGTATGTAGTAATCTGTAACTATCGAATACTTCTGTAACTCAAAAATTATGAAAAATTAGGAAACCTAGAATTTTTTTATTAATCTTCTGCGAAAAGAATCACTATTTTATCACGCTTCTGTTAAAAATGAGAATTGTTTTCCTGAGCGCCAAAGTTTCTGTTTTCAGCAAGATCAAATCAACTATCACCGTAAGCCATCCCAAAGGTCTTACTTGGCACAAACACTAATTAAAACACAAAACCACATCTAACCAGATTATAGATGAATTGGATTGCCTCCCAACAAGTGCTATTGTTTAACACCCTTAGCTAGGAATAAAACATGAATAGATCTAGGTATAATCGTAGTAATGATAAGGCAAATTTCGGAAAATCATCTCATACTCCCTTCGTTCAGCAGCAAGTTTTATTTGTGGTAAGCAAAAATAATCAAAAGGGCTAAATTTAATGGGATAAGGATCCCCAAGATCAAGCTCGGGGGGAATTGGTTCTTCCTTCGACCCCTCATATTGTATGACCAACTCATCATTGTAAGCGTTCTTTTGGCAAAAAGTCATGAGCTTGTGTCCAAGAGAGAAACCCAATCCATTGTTTTGTATAGCAAATAAGTTTAGAAATCTTATCAACTAAAACATCATACGGACCATCTTTCTTAAATTTTCATTATAAGCAACATGATCTAGAGATCGTAAACGCATTATGTCCTCTTGGTTAAAGAGAATTACCTCTATGGGAGGACGACCACCATCTACTTTATAATGCGCAAAAATTTCACTGGCTTCTCTCATAATAAATCTAAACTCATGGGCTAGAAATATAGTGGTGGCGCGCTTAACAGAAGAATGCTCAGTATTATAAAACTCTAGAAAAAACCTTTGTATGGATGGATGCGTATGAACAAATTGTATTTCAAGTTCAACTATGAGAAAAGATATAGCATCCGCAAGACTATTAGTTTTATGGAGTATAGATCCACCTAGCGTGGGTAGCGCACTGACACAAGTAAAGAAATCTTGAATAACCCCTTTTCCAATAATATTGCAACTAGCTATGTGAAGTTTTCCAGTGTGCAAGATAGTAGATTCTTCATGAGGATTAGTATTAGCAAAAGAATCAAATTTTACCCCATTGTTACTACCATCTTTTTCAGCGATAACCTCCCCAATTTCAGACATGGTAGCAACAACCAATCTAGCAAACGAGCAAACCGAAAGTAAACAAAGAAGACAAACAGAAGAGGGGCGAAGAAAAAGGCAAAACTTTTCGAAAATCGTTTTAGAAGTGGGGAGAGGAAAATGAGGGACAAATGGTGAATAATGTAATGCAAGAGATGAGAGTTTTATGATGGATATTTGGTATGTCTTGACTTGGTGTAGATATCCCCGGCAACGACGCCAGAAATTCTTCCTCCTACTTCTTGAGACGTTGGAGACTATCAACCCACCATATGCTATGTGCTCGAGAGAGAAGCCTCTAGTGAAAACTATGGCCCCGGGGTCTACTTTTATCATATATATAAACACAAAATACCTTGATGCAATTTTCTATTTTATTTTATTTTATATTTGCAATTTATCTATCTACCACTACAAGATTTAATCCTTGCAAGTAACCGCCAAGGGGATTGACAACCAACTTGTTTGCGTTGTGTGCAAGTATTTGCTTTTGTGTGTGAAGGTGTTGTTCATGAGGCTTTGTGTGATTCTCCTAATGGATTTATAACCTTCGTTCTTAACTGAGGGAAGTATTTACCTATACTGCACTGCATCATCCTCTCCTCTTCGAGGAAATCTCAATGCAGCTCACAAGTAGCACC